>NW_017098835.1:0-110626 GCF_001412225.1 Nicrophorus vespilloides
TATATATATATATATATATATATGAAAAAGAGAGATCATGTGCAGATTCTTTACAAACTTCCAACGGCTTTATGCGCTCATTTCGTGCTGCCCGCAGCAGCGATTCGAATTAAAAAAGATAAATTGTTTCGTAATATGTTTCATGCATTTTACATCCCCTCAGGTTAAAAACTTATTTAATTGATTTTTTTTTTAATATAATAGAAAATTACACACAAAACTATCAAAATTATAATGAAATTCTGACTTTATTTAATTTATTTTCATATTAAATTAATAATAATTATCAAAAATTACTTTATTTTAAGTTTTAAACATAATCTAATGATAATTTCAGGAAATTTACTAAAAATTAACACATTTTGTTAATAAATAATGATTTTTCATACTTTTTTCTGTCTTCAAGTTCAAAACTTTTTCTTAATTAACAAATAACTAACAAAATTATCAAATTGACAAAAACGCTCTAACTTTATTATGTACTTTCATATGAAAATATTATTAACAAATCTAAGTTTTATTTTGATAAAATTATGATCCAATAGGAATTTAATAAGTTTTAAACATAATCTATCAATAAATCCAGAAAAGTAACTAAAAATGTACACATTTCGTTTATAAATAATGATTTTTCGTCTTCAAGTTGAAAACTTTTATTTAATAATTTTACAATTCACGAAACTATCAAATTCACAAAGAAATTCTGACTTCATTGTTTACTTTTCTTTCACAATATTATGAATAAAACATTTATTTTTTTTTCTGTAAATATTTAATTGATTTTAAAGGTAATTTATCAAAAACTAGAACAAAAAGTAAGAATTATCATAATTTGAATCCATTTTTTTAAAAGAATTTGATAATAAGTAGTAATATTTAAAGTCTGCATAGGAAATATTTTATAATTTAATAATGAATATAATTTTGTGTTTTAAAAGAATCTCTATATTATTTTTTATAGAATTACAATCTGGATGAATGTAATAAATTGCATACACTTTCTTATATGAAACCTGTTAGATGATGTGTTTTGCATATGCATGTGGAAGGAGGAGAGTTTCAGACCGAAGGCAGTGAATCATTACTCTTCTTTCGTACGTGTGAGAAAAAGATACGCCTTTCGCTGTTGCTGCTGCTGCTTCTGCTGGGACCGAACGAACAACACGAGATAGTTGTGCATATGCAAAAACAAATCATGTCCCTCTTCTCCTATGTTTATATGCATTCTTCTGGAGCCATAAACCATCCAGAGACATTAATAGGTCAGTCGCAACGAATGTTAAAGCATGTGTTTGTTTTACGTAATAAAATGTACGTAAAATGTCTCAAAACACTTTTCAATTGAACTTTTGTAAAAGAAAAACATAAAACATTTCATTTCTTTACATGTTTTATATTACTAATAGAAATTTAAAACAAAAAAATCTTAAATAAAAAAAAAACATCATTTTATTAATTAATATTTATTTACTAATTATCTTTAAAAAAAAGTATTACAAAATATTTAAAACTTTTTCTATTATTTTTAAATTAAATTCATTAATTAAACTTTTTATAAAAATGAGAAAATATTATTTTTTTGGCACAATTTTAGCCAAAATTAAAGTCGATTTGAGTTTCTCTCAAAATTGTTTCATTTTTTTTTTATATAAACTTAATAATTACAATATATATTGAAATAATTACAAAAAAAACTGAATAAAAAGATCAAACTAATTAATTAAGCTCAGAATTATTTTTTTTTTATATTTCATTCAACATTTATAAAAATTCTATAAGGAAACAACTGCAAACAATTGAAACTCACATAAATTAGTTAAAACTAATTAAATCAAATGCAGTTAAGCTTTCATGAATCATGATGTATCATTATAAGAATAACAAAACTTAAATTAATCTAGTTTCAACTTAATTAATAAGTTTTCTTCACAAACTATAAATATTATTGTAACTTATTTTATGAACTTATGAACTATGACACACAATCACAATTCGCTCAATGGAAATATTCATTAGACTTAAATGATTCCATTGCTTGGTTTTCATATTTCTAAAGATTATTGTTAATAAACTCATCAATAATTTATTAGTTTAATTTAAATTAATAACTTAAGAAAAGAAATGTGTTGTGACTCGATTAAAAAAAGAAAACAAAACTCGATCTGAATATCTCAAAGTTTATAAAAAATGTTACGTAAGTATTGTCTTAGAAAAAAAGCTGAACAATATTTTTGTCTTTAATATTAACACTTTTCGGACAAGTGGCGGATATATTCGCCCAACTTTTATTTGTAAAATTTTGAAAAAAAAAATAGAAAATGTCCAAAAAAAAATATGATATTTTTGTTACAATATTTGTGAGGAAACAGCACTAAGTAATTGAAACTTAAAAAAGAATACTAATTAGACTGAACTAATCAAAATCAGTTAAGTTTTCATAAATAATGATGAATCATGATGATAAGAATAAGAAAACATAAATTAATCTAGTTTCAACTTAATTATTAAGTTTTCTTCACAAACTATAAATATTATTGTAACTTATTTTATGAACTTATGAACTATGACACACAATCACAATTCGCTCAATGGAAATATTCATTAGACTTAAATGATTCCATTGCTGGGTTGTCATATTTCTAAAGATTATTGTTAATAAACTCATCAATAATTTATTAGTTTAATTTAAATTAATAACTTAAGAAAATAAATGTGTTGTGACTCGATTTAATAAAAGAAACAAAACTCGATCTGAATATCTCAAAGTTTATAAAAAATGTTACGTAAATATTGTCCTAGAATTTGTAAAATTTTGAAAAAAAAAAAATAGAAATGTCCAAAAAAAAATTATGATATTTTTGTTACAATATTTATGAGGAAACAGCACTAAACAATTGAAACTTAAAAAAGAATACTAATTAGACTGAACTAATCAAAATCAGTTAAGTTTTCATGAATAATGATGAATCATGTATCATTATAAGAATAACAAAACATAAATTAATCTAGTTTCAACTTAATTATTAAGTTTTCTTCACAAACTATAAATATTATTGTTACTTATTTTATGAACTTATGAACTATCACACATAATCACAATTCGGTCAATGGAAATATTCAATGGACTTAAATGATTCCATTGCTGGGTTGTCATATTTCTAAAGATTATTGTTAATTAACTCATCAATAATTTATTAGTTTAATTTAAATTAATAACTTAAGAAAAGAAATGTGTTGTGACTCGATTTAAAAAAGAAAACAACTCGATCTAAATATCTTTCATTAATTGAAAGTTTATATAAAAATGTTACGTAATTATTGTCTTAGAAAAAAGCTGAACAATACTTTTGTCTGTATAAATTTACAAAACAATTCTTAAATATTAACACTTTTCGAAAAAGTGGCGGATATATTCGCCCAACCTTTATTTTTTGTTTACACTGAGTTGTCAGGTTTTTAATTTGACGTTAGTTCTGTAGAGACAATACTTAAGTTGTCAAAACATAGCTGCTTGTATTTTTAATGCACACGTCAAATTTGCAAAAAAAAAAATTTTTTTACATATTTTTATAAAATTGAGAAAATGTTGTTTTCTAAAAGTTATTTTTTGTGTACGATTTTAGCTTTTGTTTTTATTTTTTTAAATATTTCATTCAAAACTTGTAAAATTTTGAAAAAAAATAGAAAATGTCCAAAAAAAAATGATAGTTTTGTTACAATATTTGTGAGGAAACAGCACTAAACAATTGAAACTTAAAAAAGAATACTAATTGGTTTTAAATTTGACGTTAGTTCTGTAGAGACAATACTTAAGTTGTCAAAACATAGCTGCTTGTATTTTTAATGCACACGTCAAATTTGAAAAAAAATCATTTTTTTTACATATTTTTATAAAAATGAGAAAATTTTGTTTACTAAAAGTTATTTTTTGTGTACGATTTTAGCTTTTGTTTTTATGTTTTTAAATATTTCATTCAAAATTTGTAAAACTTTGAAAAAAAAAATGTTCAAAAAAAAATTATGATATTAATGAGGGAACAGCACTAAACAATTGAAACCTAAAAAATAATACTAATTAGACTGAACTAATTAAAATCAGTTAAGTTTTAATTTGATGTTCACTAAGAAAAATTAACAAATTTCATAAATTAATCTAGTTTCAACTTAATTTTGAAGTTTTTTTTTTTACAGACTATTAATAATATTGGAATGTATTTTATGAACTACGAACTTATGAACTATGATACACAATCAGAATTCGCTCAATGGATATAGTATTTATTGGACTTAAATGATTCCATTGCTGGGTTTCTATTTATGACACGTGTCGCCTTGAGACCATTTCCGTAAACCAATTTAAATTTAGATTTTAATTTTTACAAAGAATAATATTGATAATAAAACCATCAATTCACATTATTTATGTGATAATGGACTAGACACTTGTCAACAACAATACCTCTTATATTGCCGTTTCGATCAGTCCGGATTCACAAAAAAAAAATTTGAAAATTTCAATACAAACTAAATTTTAAAAAAAAATACTTGTTGTAATTACTTGGATATTTTAATTAAATTAATTTATATGAAAATTTATAAAAAAAAAAATATTTGTTATCGCTCGACAAAAATGAAAAGAAAACTAATTAAAGTCGATCGAGTAATTTAAACGTTATCTCTGCTTCATTTCAATTCGTTTGTTTTTATTTTTGCTATGTTTTTTTTGTGTGTTTTGTTTCTTTTCATTTCTTTTCTTCGCAGAGAGAACCGATCAAAACAGATTTCAATTCTGCAACTTATCAACATTCGGTGTTAATGGAATTGACCTTCTCCCATCATTTTTAAATTACATTTCTGCGTTTATAAATGTGATTTAGATACGTCGCGGCAATCATAATAAGTATAGATAAAAAGCGAATCTATGCACAAGACGATCATCGATTCGCATTCAACACGCATATATAAAGAGAGTTTCGCAAAAAATTGAATCATATCAAGTTGTCACTGAAAGTTGAAGAGATGAGAGTACTCGTAAGTGTTACATTTTTTTTTGCTTCTAAAAGATTTTCACTCTTAATAATGAAAGATAATATAATAGTAATGAAAATATACATTTGGTTATGTATTTTTTGGTATTGTATTGTTTGTGTTTTTTTTTGTTTAATAAGAGTATTTCGTTCGTGCGCAATCAATTTTAAATCCATTCAGCTTTTGTTTATTTGCGTAATCGAATGCAATGTGTTTTTGTTTGCGGCGAATTTGCGTCAAACGAATTTCTGTTGTTTCAATTATCCATCGTTGCGTCGCGTCCCATTCAATAAAATTTAATAAGAATCCGAATAGAATATTTTATTATATTTTTCTGTAACTAAATTAACGATGTTGTGTTTTATCGTTTTAGGTTTTTTTTTTTCATTTAACTACAAAATTTTCCTAGTTTATTGTTTTGAACTTTTGTAGTTTGTATTTTGGATTGACATTTTTCAGAATGGTAATTAAATTGTTATAAAGGTGGTGAAACCTTTTAAGTTGCTTTAGTTTTGATCACAAAATTAAGTTTTTTTTTCTTCAAATTTTCTTTTAAAAATTTTAAATTATAAGTTAGTAATATTTAGTTAGATTTATACGAAACAAATGAATGATCTGACGTAAATTTGACTATCCTTCTAAGT
Organism: Nicrophorus vespilloides; assembly: GCF_001412225.1. Classification (NCBI taxonomy): domain Eukaryota; kingdom Metazoa; phylum Arthropoda; class Insecta; order Coleoptera; family Silphidae; genus Nicrophorus; species Nicrophorus vespilloides. Next base: position 5,673 of record NW_017098835.1, read on the forward strand.
TGCTTCAGTTTTGTTCATAAAGTGACGCAAATGTGACGAATCCTTCTAAAATGTTTTAGTTTTATACATAAAATTAGGACTTTTTTCGTTAAAAAATTTAAATTAGAATTTTAGTAAATATACGAAAAACAAATGATTCTAAGTTACTACATTTTTGTAGATGAAATTAAATTATTTTTTTTAATTTTTTAGAAAATTTTATAATTTGTAATTTTTTACTTTCATTTAACAGAATTGTTCTTTGTATGTAATTTTTTCTAATTAATAAAATTGTAATATTTTTTTTCATTGTGTTTCAGAATGGAAAGCAAATGGTTGTGAAGGTGACGGATCCTTCTGAGCTGCTGAGGCCTGAGCCGGCATTCGCACAAAAGCCTGTTGCTCAGTTCAGGGATTATAGCATCGATGAGAATGATCCGATTAAGGAGAGGGTGCGAAGGACTTATTACGAAATGCACACAAATCAAACCGTTGATTTTGTTAAAGGTAACATAGAGACAAACGAAAACACTAATCCTCTCGCTTCAATGCCTTCAAGCCACAAGAAATCATCATCATCATCATCCAACTTTTCCTCATCCCCAGCGATATTATCGATCACACGTTTAAACTCCAGCAGACAAACGGATTTCGCAAATCTTCAGCCAAATCTTGTTAATGCTTTCATTCCGTCGCGCTTTCGAAACTCCTAGACTTTAATCAACTTTTAACGTGTTCAACATTTATCAAATCATACTTATGCGAGTTATTGCGACTCTAACCCTTCGCAGAAACTTCCTCCGTTTCAATTATCCAACAAACTCTTTCCAACTCTTCATGATTACTTTTTTTTCTTCCTTCACAAAATCCCATTATCAAAAATTATGGAACGTCCTAATCATATTTAAGTACTCGCTACTTTTCAATTTGAACTTTACCTTCTCACAATTTCTTTATTCAACTTCCAAAATAATTTCTTTTACTTCTTTACTTTCTTATAATCTTATCAATCTCATTCATATTTTTCAAATGTTGGAAAAACGATAATCGTTTGTGTTTCCAATTAAAATTATCTAAATTAAAATTTGACCTCAAAATTTTCCATAATATTCGATTATCAACTTATCAAACAAATCAACAAATTTACTTACAAATTGCTTATAAAATGAAACTCAATCTCTTATGAATTATAATCTAATTATATAATCGTTAAATTTATAGAACTCTGCTTTTTGCTAAGAGTGTTTCAATGACAGCTGTCACTTTAAGTCAACACGGGAAACTGAGTTTTGACACAAGGTGACAGCTGTCATTGTGTTGAAAAACGCTCCTATAAACTACATTAAATGTTATATTTTTGCAAATATTAAATAAAACGTATGCATTTTCAAATAAAAATTGATTAAGATGAATTGAAAAGTTATGAAAAGCAATATTCAATTATGTTAATAAATGAGCAAAGAACGAGAATAATTGTATAATGAACGGTAAAAATGGGTCAATTCATATGTTTCCGAAATTCTATTACTTCGAGTACTAGTGCCGTTTTGTATCCACGTAATAGTTCAATTACTTAAAGCGATAAAAACAGCGAGTGAGAGAAGGAAATGCATTTCCCGTAGATCGCTTCATGTCCCCCCCTCGTTCTCTCAACCCTCGCACTCTCTATTTCTGTCGTCGTCCGGTTTCTTTTGGTCTTTTGTTCGTCTTATTTAATTGGATGAAACTTCCTGATATGAGTTCTAAATGTGTCGGTCTGGTTTTTGTTTCCGCAGCGAAAATGAGCAAGTGGTTGACGTTCGACCATTTCAAGTCCAATATCCGCGACGCTCTGGAAAAGCTCAATGAGCTCGTCGACGAGAGTGACCCGGACGTCGACATCCCCAATATCGTTCACGCCTTCCAAACGGCAGAAAGAATCCGTCACGACTATCCGGACATGGATTGGTTCCACTTAACGGGTCTCCTACACGACCTCGGCAAAGTAACTACACACCATAATCATAATTACAATCAAGCCCTAATTTTGTCTTAAATCAGGTGATGGCTTTCTTCGAAGAGCCGCAATGGTGCGTCGTTGGTGATACTTTCGTTGTCGGATGCAATTGGTCCGAGAGCATCGTCTACAGAGACACCTCCTTCGTGGACAACCCTGATGGCAAGAATCCCAAATACAAGTAAACCTTCAAAAATAAAATCGATGTTTTGTATTAACTTTTTATTCTTATTCAGCACTAAGTACGGAATGTACGAACCCAACTGCGGTTTGGATAAACTCACGCTTTCTTGGGGCCACGACGAGTACCTTTACAGAGTTCTGAAACATAATAAGTCGACTTTACCGAAGGAAGCCCTCTACATGATTAGATACCATAGCTTCTACCCTTGGCATGCCGGCGGTGATTACACTCATCTAACCAATGAAAACGATGAGCAAATGAAGAAATGGGTCCTCCTCTTCAAGTACAAACATCTACCTCCTACAAACAGCAATTTAACTAATTAATTTCAATATATTTTCAGCCAATACGACCTCTATACCAAGAGCCTCGAAATTCCCGACATCGAAAAACTCTGGCCGTACTATCAAGGACTCATCGAGAAATACATTCCAGGTGTTTTGGAATGGTAAATTTCAAATCAGCGCTTTAAAACCGTACAGCTGCTGCCACCTGCTAACAAGTTAGCACATCATCAGAAAGTTACCTACAAACATATTCAAATTATAATAGACATATTTTTAAAGAAATTAATCTTTCTGATAATTTAAGCTTAAATATTAAATATACTCAAATATCAAATTGGAAACTCAAATAAGTCAATAAGATTAAGAAAATTTCCTAGTTTTCAATAATAATTCTCGCTAAGATCTCCTAAGATTATATAAATACTTTAAATATACAATTAATTTAGGTTTTAAATTTAAATAAAATAAATAACAGTTAAATAAGACTTTCTTTAAAAAAAAATTAGTTTTCTTTAAATTACTTTCTACTAAATATATGCAAGGACTTAATTCTTCGATAAATACAATCAATATTATATAAGATTTAATTGGATTAGAACTAAGATTTATATTTCAAAATGTATGTTTGGTTGCCTACCACTGATACTCATATTAAACTTTTTCAAATAATTCTTAAAGATAATTTGCTAATACAAAAAACAATACTTAAATCAATTTATAAAATAACAAAAACTTAAAATTTCTACTTATGACCTAACAGAAAACTATTCTTTTAATATGATCAAAAACTATATACATGGACTTAGGCAATCATTTGTGCAATTTTAATGTTTGTTAATAAAACTTTGTATCTTGGGTAGTATACTATAAGGGATTAATTCAAATATGATTGTTCATTTTTTTTGTAATTTACAAAGCAAATGTTGATTATATACTATTCTACATGCGTCTATAATACTAAATATATAATAATGAATAATGTATTTGTTGTTTCATTTTTTTCTTAGAACGATTTCATTTCTATGAAAAATATTTATGTACAATTGTATTTAAATTCAATTGTTTTTATAATTGAATACCGAAAAATCCAAAGTTTCTTCTTATAATATAATCCTTTTGTTAATAAATATAACTATGACTAACTCAATCAATCATTTAAATTTAGTTTCAAAAGTAAAGAAAATTTTTCAAACAAGAAAGATTGTTTATCAAAACATGATGTTCAGGATATAACACAAATAAGCAATTATTTTTCCTTTTTTATTGCAAATGATTTTCAAGTGTTGATAAACAGATGTATTATCGCGCCGCGCAATGTTTTAAATGGCGGAAACAATTCACGACAATGACACGACCCGGTGAATCACGTATCTGCTAAATAAACATGATTACCGCGAGGAAAAACCTCCTTTTGCTATTTGGGGAATTTGCTGATAAACGTAAAGATGATTTAAGACATCTTTATACATTATTAGTAAAGGGTTGAAGCTAAGATTACAAAGTTCAGCTGAACTCATTTTGAATCTCTGATATGTTAGGCGTATCAACAACGTTTGTTTTGTTTCCTTTGTTTTGGTTCAAGGTTCACTTTTCGTGTTGTGTTAATTCCAATTCGCGGATTATGTAATGTTAATCTGCTTCAAGGAAAATGTTATTTCGTTGTGCAACGAGAATCATATTTTAACAAGGATAAAGAAACAATTTGCAATTTTTGATAATTCATTTTCCTTATACAAGATTGGCCTCAGATCCTTCAATTCCAGTTATAACTACATTTTGAATATGTGCCAAGTCTAGAAGTAAACAAATCGAACAATAACACTTCCAAATTTAAAGTACAAACGAACATGTAAATAAAATTATTGTTTTTTTTTGTTTCAATTTAAGTATAAACCAATTGATTGATGTAACCAATACAGAAGTTAATCTATTTATGGATGCAATAAAATCTATAAAGTTTTGGTTATCAATGTATAATATAATTGTGCGTAATTCTTTCGAACGTGTCACCTTCGGACAATTTATAAAAATACACCTTGAAATTGAAATTTGCACAACAACAGTGAAAACGTAGCGAATATTTTACTGTCGCAATGATAATGATTATTATAAGATAATTGATTTTACAATAATCACACATGTAAATATTACATTAGAATCAAAAATATTGATTCAAAATTATAATCAATTAATTATTTACACAGATTTATTTATTGATTTTCCAACTGTTGCAAGTTTAGTGCATTTTTCTTTGTAATATCTACTTTTTAGAGATTGGAATAATTGGATTTAGTTAATTAGTTCATATTTAGTTATACTTGGAAGTGGAGTTTAAACCAAAATAAATGATGTTTGTATTTTAGATTTAGTAAACTTGTCCTATTTGGACATGGTTTAAAAATTTAGTTAAATATATTTAAATTAGTTGATAATTTTCGATAATAGTAAAAAAAAAATATGTTTACGTTTTATTTAAATTTCTCAACATTGCTGATAAAAATAATTTTTAATGATTTTATTATACAAATGGTCTAAAGCAGCGGTTCTCAACCTATGGGTCGCGACAACCGAAATTCCGTCTATCGAAATCCCGAGTGTATCAAAATCCTGACGTTCGAAATCCCGACAGTGTCTTTTATTATTATAAATTTCTACAATAACATTTTTATGGTAACCGGGATTTCGATATAGTCAGGATTTTGATTGTCGGGATTATGGTAGTCGGGATTTTGATATAGTCAGGATTTTGATTGTCGGGATTATGGTAGTCGGGATTTTGATATAGTCTGGATTTCAAGCGTCGGGATTTTAATACAGCCGGGATTTCGAACGTCGGGATTTCGATACACTCGGGATTTCGAACGTCGGGATTTCAATAGACGGTTGTCGGGCTTGCGATATAGACCCCAAAAAATGTTATATTCTAAACAATGTTTTTCAAATAGTTAATAGGCTAAAACATGGAAAAATTATTTCATTCCAAGTTTTCAATAAATAATGAATGTTTAATAGTATTGATTATTTGTACCATAACAAAAAAAAACAGGATTTACGAAGTGTTACGTTTTAGGATACTTTGAGAAACCCTGTTTTAAACAATCTTAGTACAATTACTAAAAAAAATATGTTTGTTCGCGTGGTTCAAAGGTTGAGAAATGCTGATCTAAGTCAGTATGATAAATTCTCGTCATATATATAAATATTCAAATTCAGTTCAGATTTGTTAAGCTTTCATGTTCTAATTCCATTGTAATTAAATAAACTTGTATTTCCTTATATAAATAGTTGTTTCATTGTGAATCGATCTAATGTTTTAACGTCCTTGTCTGAAATTTGTTACAACTTTCTGAATGCCTTTTCATTTTCCATTCTATACTTTATGTATTATTGCTTTAACACATAATGATTGCACATTAAATACTAAACTCTATTCATCAGTAGTATTTTTTATTTATGAATAGATTGTTTACTAGTACAATAAGTATATAAGATTAATAAGTATAAAGATTAAAGAAAACTACTTATAGTAATAATATTTATTTTATCTATCTACAAACTGAAACAATGTCCCTGGCATTGAAAAATAGTGATTAGATGTGATATTCTAATCGTTTCCAACTGAAACCACTAATTTGAAAATAAAAATGAATCATTTAACAAAAATGTTTGAATTAAATTGATAACACTAATGAATCATTATGAAGCAGATCTTCAATATTTATTGAAAACAAGCTGTTCGATATGGATTATTTTGAAAAAATGAATAAAAATGTTTAGAATCGAGAGCTGTAAATAAGCGAAGGACGCAATTTGAAATAGTGGGAATTCACCAATCGCTCTGAATCGCTCGCGATCGTCATCAAAACAGTACCAATCCAATCTGTGAAGCATTCGACTGAGCTGAGTTTCCTGCAGCTACAGTTCACTACAGTTGCAACACTTCGCTGGTGGAAATTTCACGCCAAATGAGCAAAACGTGATAGTGCGGTGGTTCCAACATTATCTGGATTACGTACAACATCAACAACAACAATGGAGCAAGTGAGTATTGAATCGTTCTGAGGGGATAATGAGATAACAATTAGCCATGATCAAATAGACGTAACCTAAAATTACACCAATTATGAGGACTTTAAAAGCAGCTGAGCGACGAGCAGATGCAATTCAATTGTGCAAAGAGTGCAAATGTATATTAACACAACGATCGGTTACATCACGGTAATTCCGTGATTTGAGTAAACTTTCAAACGGAAAAGTAGGCAGCCCACTGCACATCGTAATCTTTGAATCGCTTTTCTTGCTTTTCTCTATCAATTAATTGATTATCTGTAGGCTATTATCAATAGACTTGAACTGATAACTGAGATTAAATGTAAATGACATAACCTCTATTTGGTTATGGGCGACTGATAGTGATCAATATGTTTGTCCAGCGTGGGGGGATATTTGAATTGGCTGTTTGATCAAACATTGCTGCAACATCGAACATGAATGTTGCACACAAAATTTATTATAAGAAAGACAGACATAAGGTAGACCATAGGTTATCTTAAACTTAAAACTTAATCACAGTGCAAATAGATTGTGTTATTGGATTATTAATAAAGTTACCTTTCACTTTTTCAGAATACAGATAATGATGAAGGATTAGGTGAAGAGATTGTTTTTCCTGAGAACATGTCCGGCCGAAGTGAGAGCACTCTGCTCACCCCAGCTCAAACATACTTTGCTGATGAGAGGATCCAAATTCCAAATGCTGAAGATGTAAGTTCCATAAATAATTTATTTAGAAAACTATTAAATAATTATGATTTCAGACGAAATTCAGTTTTCGAAAATTGTGGGCTTTCACTGGACCTGGTTTCTTGATGTCCATAGCTTACTTGGATCCTGGCAATATTGAGAGCGATTTGCAAAGCGGCAGCGTGACGAGTTTCAAGCTGCTATGGGTTTTACTTGGCGCCACAATTTTGGGACTTCTAATGCAAAGGCTATCAGCGAGATTGGGTCAGTACTTTAAATATTCTTTTAAAACATAAATAAAGTACATGTAATAATATTTCAGGTGTTGTAACTGGTTTGCATTTGGCTGAAATGTGTTACAGACAATACAAGAGATTTCCAAGAGTTATCTTATGGATTATGATAGAAATTGCGATTATCGGTTCTGATATGCAAGAAGTTATCGGAACTGCAATTGCGCTTTTCTTACTATCAAATAAACAGTGAGTTTATTGCGTTTAAATGTAGCTATATTTTTTTTAACATTAAACGTTTCAGTATTCCTTTGTGGGTTGGTGTGCTGATAACTATAGCAGATACGTTCACATTTTTGTTCCTCGATAAGTACGGATTGAGGAAGCTGGAGCTGTTTTTCGGGTCGCTCATTTTGGTCATGGCTGTGAGCTTCGGTTTCGAGTACGTTATTTCAGAACCGAATCAGTTGGAAGTTATGAAAGGAATGTTTTATCCTTGGTGCACAGACTGCACTTCGAGCGCTCTAATTCCGGCTATTGGAATAGTTGGTATTATATTATGACCCAGCATTGATGAGATGAAAGGAGAAAATATGTTTTAAATTATTTTAGGTGCTGTTATAATGCCGCACAACTTGTATTTGCACTCCGCTTTGGTGAAGTCTCGCGACGTCGATAGATCGAAACCGAAGGAAGTCAGTGAGGCTAATTTCTACTATTTCCTGGAAGCTTCCATAGCTCTTCTCATCAGTTTCGTGATCAACGTCTTTGTAGTCTCTGTTTTCGCAGTGGGTTTGTTTAATGTTACAAATAACGAAATGGTAAATAACTTGGTTATTAACTTTTGGCAGCAGATAATAACACAAATAATTCGAATTTTAGAGAGAACAATGCGAGAAGTACCCTTCAATGAACGGATCCGTATTTCCTGTGAGTCATTCAAAGATTTAATTCAATCTATTTATGTTGGATTAATTAATTGATGGTTTCAGGCGAACGATGATATAGTTGAAGCGGATTTGTACAAAGGCGGTATTTTCTTGGGCTGCACTTTCGGAGCTGCGGCCATGTACATTTGGGCTATCGGCATTTTGGCAGCCGGTCAAAGTTCGACGATGACCGGAACTTATGCAGGTCAATTCGCCATGGAAGGATTCTTAAACTTGCAGTGGGCTCGATGGAAGAGAGTTCTCTTCACCAGATCCATCGCAATCGTGCCAACGTTCTTCTTAGCTTTCTTCAGCGAAATCGAGGATTTAACGAAGATGAATATCATTTTGAATGCAGTCATGAGTCTTCAATTGCCGTTCGCAACGATTCCCACAATAGCTTTTACCAGTAACAAACAGATCATGGGTGAATTCGTCAATAATTAGTAAATTTTGTCCACCTATCTATTAAGGACGCGTACTTAATATAGATTACTTTGTAGCGCCAATACCGCAGTGGCAATTCTTCTGAGCATCGTCGTGATAAGTATAAACACTTACGTGGTCATCGATCAGGTGAACGATTTGGATCCAAATTGGGCCTTGCTGACGTTAATTGTAATCGTCGGCGTCATCTACCTACTGTTCTGCGCTTACCTAGTGATACACATGCTCGTTTCGATGGGAAACATTAGTCTTCTCGAATACGGTTTCGTAAATAAGTACATCATGGGAAATTCCGATTCGGAACTCTCCAGCAATCCCAGCAACTACTCCAGGTGAGTTTTTACACAACAACAACAAAAAAAAACCACAATAATCCTTCTATTTTTTTAATCGGATTATCGAGGTTATTTTCATATCCATAAACTCTGGGTCGTAAATAAGCTTTTAAACTTTTTTCAGTCTTGAGAGGGCCTAAGTCGTCTTGCTTCTTGGATCTATTTTCAGGTGCACACACACTTCTTTCGCATGATCTAGTAGTTTTTAAACTTTTGCATGATATTCTATTAACAATATTTTTTCTATATTTTTATACTAATCTACCTATTTTTTATTTTCTTCTCTCACACTATTTTAGCTTAAAACGCAGACGCCACTAACAACAAATTGCTCAAAGCAAAGACTAACAACCACTTTAATCATCCATTAAGTAATATGCGAACAGGTGTATCCGACGCTCGTGCATCGTCTTAATCAATCTTATTGCCGTTTTAGGTCTCAAGGAATTGACAATCCAGGGTTAGATGTTAAGTAGATTATTGATATTAGGTAATAAAGTTAACACCAATGAAGTGCCTTCACGATCTGAAGGAATATTATTTAATTTAGTCAAAAAAAAACACTTTATTGTATATATAGATATTTAAATATTAAGAGATATTATTATTATTGTATAGAAAAATGAGAAGTTTCCATTTCTGTGAATTGTTGGGAAATGAGGAACAAGAGATTTTCTATTTTTCTAACTTTTGTAAAATGAACGAACGTTTTGGCTGATAACTGTATTGTAGATCTCTGACGCTACTTTAGGAAATATTTTAATTCTAAAACCATATATTTAATTTGTGGCCATCAATAATTACAATAAACAGAATCTAATTAGTCAACATTAAATTATATACATGTTCAGTTGGTTGCCTAATCAACATTTTATAAATTGATTCAATAAATACACAGTTCTTAAAATCTTCCAATTTTTCATGTTTATCCTTACACATCCCTTATATTTAAAAAAATTGTTACATTTAAATATGATTCACGTTTTTCTATTATTTTCTTCCATAAAACTAACTTTAATTTTCTTTGAAAATCAATTGATATACCTTTTTTTCAGCATAGGATATATACCGCTCTTTTGCATTGTTGTATTTACAATTATGTTATTAGGAATTGAAGAGAATTAAGTTATACAACTAGTCGATGGATAACTTCAAAACGAATCGGATTTTAAAGTTGTAAGTAATAAACAATTATTTTTATATAAAAAAAGAACTTCATTAGAATTCAATTAATATAGACTGAGAAAGGTATAATAATTACTTCTTGATTTTCCTGCTTTATTTCATCTTTAAATTTAATATCATCATTGCAAGAATGCTATTTCGAAAAATGATATTTTACATGACTTAAATCTAATTTGTTGTTGTTGTCTTGCTTTTAGATTGTTATGACGATATTTGTAAAGCAATGGTTAAAGTACGCTTCCTTGTGGAACATCAGACATCATTAGAATCACAGTCACATTAAATATTACGTAAAAAAATGCGAATTAATGTTTGGTATACTTATTCCAAAATTGATCAGATTTGTTTTTTTCTTCATATTGAAACTAATCAATACACTTAATGTACCTAATTTAATAAGAATGTAAATGAACTAGAATAAATTAAATATATTTAAAGCAATTGAAATATACGTCAGATTTTGATATAATTAAATTATTATTAAATATAATACTAATTTCAGCTATGCAAATTTTCAATTTAAAACCGGTCGAAACATTTTAGTAAACGTTAGTAAATTATACTAAAGTGTTTTCTCTGTGTAAATCCGCCTACAAAGAATAACATCGCAAACAAGATCCAAGTGTCCTTATTATATAATCCCCACGTGGGGTGCAATTTTAATCGCATTACACGCTGGCCTACCCCTAATTTCTCTCCATCCGCATCAAGCATATGAAATATGTCACTCAATCATCGAGCTAATGTTACGAAAATCCACAATTTCCCCCAAAACGAAAATTTCTAAAGCAGATTAATGCAATCTTCTTTGTTATACGTTCAACTGTATAATGGCGTTAATCAAGAGATTATATAGTTTATGTACAATGACATAATTACCCCTTTATTCTGAGACATGTTGTAAAATCCTGTTAATTTTGAACTCCTTTTTTCTTCAATAATAAAGAATCTATTTCCAAGTTTACTAACTTATTCAGATGTACCTTTTCATATTTAAATTATTATAAAATTTTCAAGAAAATGATCAATCTCTCAACAAAGATTATCATTTAATTACAATAATTGCTCTATATAAAAATCTAATTGTATACTGATGAATTTTCGCAAGGATGTGCACTTGTGCGTAGTAAAAGTTAGAATTATAATCAAATTAATTCTGATTTCGTCGCTCCCTTATTTCGGTGTGACATTTGATGCGGATATTGTTTGCAATGGTGCATGGAGCAAGGGGACATCTGCTTTCCTGAATGCGCTCTAACCGTGAGGAGAGGAAAGTTAATAAGCCCGCGCGCGCCCCTTTCAACTAGATACAAATTTATACAATATTGGGCAACGTCGACCCCAACCAAAACAAATCGGACTTATTGCTCGTCTGAACACTTGCACCGGACCAAATTCAACAATTCCATGTAGAAAATTTTCATTTTTGTTATGGCAAAAAAAATTCTTACTAATAATATTTAATCATTTATTATTTTTAACAAATACTTTTTCTCTTTACTAAATTTTAAGGTATGAATCGTTACTATTTAACTATACAGATCTTTCAATTAAAGTTTAGAATTTCACTTCATAACTAAACATTCATATTTTGTACACAAAAATGTGTTTTTCGGAAAATTTAAAATTACAACACATTTATATTTTCCAGCTAAATTACTAGAAATGTGAATTTTATATCATGGATTGTAATCAATTATGGACGTAGTAAAACTTTCAATTTTATCCATTAAATTTGTGAGAAAATCACTAAAATGTGAAAACACTGATTTTCGAATGTTAATTTTATATAAATTAAAGCTAATTACAGCAAAATAAATTAAACCACATCTGCATTTAAATATAGTATTATTTGAACATTTGTTGAATTCCCCAAATATCCAACTATCATGTCGTTCTTTTGGATCCATTCTATCTATTATAGTTTCTTAGAAAATCACTAAAATGTGAAGACACTGGTTTTTCGAGTATTAATTTTTCATAATTTCTTTTTTGGAAGTGGTTTCATTTGCTGTAGAAATGGATGAAACCACAACAATATTTCAACATTTGTTGCATTCCCCAATCATCCAGGTTTCGTATGCATCTTTTGGAAACATCTATTATATTTTCTGAGAAAATCACTAAAATGTGAAAACACTGCTTTTTCGAGCATAAATTTGTCATAATTTCATTTTTGGAAATAGTTTCATTCATTTTTCTGCAAAATGGATGAAACTACAACAATATTTCAATATTTGTTGCATTCCCTATATATCCAACTTTCATATGCATCTTTTGGAAGCATTCTATCTATTATAGTTTCTGAGAAAATCACTAAAATGTGAAGACACTGCTTTTTCGAGTATTAATATTTCATAATTTCATTTTTGGAAGTGATTTCATTCTTTTTGCTGTAAAAATGAATGAAACCACAACAATATTTCAACATTTGTTGCATTCCCCAATCATCCAGCTTTCATATGCATCTTTTCGAAGCATTCTATCTATTATAGTTTCTGAGAAAATCACTAAAATGTAAAGACACTGCTTCTTCGAGCATAAATTTGTCATAATTTCATTTTTGGAATTAGTTTAATTCATTTTGCTATAAAAATGGACGACACCACAATAATATTTCAACATTTGTTGCATTCCCTAAATATCCAACTTTCATATGCATCTTTTGGAAGCATTCTAACTATTATAGTTTCTGAGAAAATCACTAAAATGTGAAGACACTGCTTTTTTCGAGCATAAATTTGTCATAATTCCATTTTTGGAAGTAGTTTAATTCATTTTGCTGTAAAAATGGATAAAACCACAATAATATTTCAACATTTTTTGCATTCCCTAAATATCCAAATTTCATATGCATCTTTTGGATCCATTCTATCTATTATAGTTTCTGAGAAAATCACTAAAATGTAAAGACACAGCTTTTTCGAGCATAAATTTTTCATAATTTCATTTTTGGAATTAGTTTTATTCATTTTGCTATAAAAATAGATGAAACCTCAATAACATTTCAACATTTGTTGCATTTACCAATCATCCAGCTTTCATGTGAATCTTTTCGAAGCATTTTATCTATTATAGTTTCTGAGAAAATCATTAAAATGTGAAGACACTGCTATTTTGAGCATAAATTTGTCATAATTTCATTTTTGGAATTAGTTTAATTCATTTTGCTGTAAAATCACTAAAATGTGAAGACACTGCTTTTTTGAGTATTAATTTTTCATAATTTCATTTTTAAAGGTGCTTTCCTTCATTTTGCTGTAAAAATTTATGAAACCACAACAATATTTCAACATTTGTTGCATTTCCCAATCATCCAGCTTTCATGTGAATCTTTTCGAAGCATTCTATCTATTATAGTTTCTGAGAAAATCACTAAAATGTGAAGACACTGCTTTTTCGAGCATTCATTTTTCATAATTCCATTTTTGGAAGTAGTTTAATTCACTTTGCTGTAAAAATGGATGAAACCACAATAATATTTCAACATTTTTTGCATTCCCTAAATATCCAAATTTCATATGTAACTTTTGGATTCATTCTATCTATTATATTTTCTAATAAAATCATTAAAATGTGAAGACAGCATGAATTTTTCATAATTTCTTGGAAATCTTTCATAAATATAAAAATTGGTCATTATACTGCAAATGTTGTCTGAATCAGTAAAACCGTAGAGTAATATTATTTAATTGGGATGCAATAAATGTTTTCTTTGGCTACCTGAAATACTTCTGTGAATTTTTGCAAAAGAGTAGTCGCCGTAATAAAACATTTCTCGTATATAAGCTCGTCGCAGTTCACAAACTATCATCATTCTGCTTGAGACCAGCAAACGAAACAGTCATGGAGATTACCAACGACAAATACTTGTACTTCAACGAAGAATCGCTCGAGAATCACGATCTCAATGAATTCAAGAAGATAGATTCACATATCACAAAAGTGGAGCATACAATTTTGTTAAGAAATTGCTTAAGAAAATGCGACGTCGAGGAAATCAGAAAATTGATTTGGAATCTTCTACAAGTTTTTAGAAAAAACAAACTGTCATCAACTTACGAGGCGCAGTTCAAGAAGATCGAAAAGACGACAACAATTAACAATGATTTGGTGCTCAGAATAAAAATGTTTGTGCAAGAAATCAAGATTTTCTATAAGAAATACGAGTACAAAGTGGAGAAAACTCTGACGATTGTTAATCGTATAGACATCACCGACAATTTCCAACCGGCCCCTGTTCAAGAAATGCTCATCATCAAAAGCATTTCGGTTATGACCAAGAAAATCATCGTTTCTGTATTTGAAGTCACAAAAGTTTACCATAAGATCCTTGATCAAGTTCCGAAAGATTTTAAATATAACTTGTTGAAAATCGAATCGTTGATGGAATGTAAAAGTTCGAATAACCTGGTGGATTTGCATGAGGTGCTGAAGAAGTTGTTGTTGGTTTTAAAGCAACATAACTGTGTGGAATTTCGCGGAGAGTACAAGGATCGAGTGAATATTATATTGAGAATATACAAGTTATCGAATAACAAATTGTCGAAAACTTTCGGTGACGTCGCTAAGATTGCGAAGAAAATTACGATTTTGGAGTCGGCCACCAAAAATATGGTTGTTATTTTCGAGAAAGAAGCTACGAAAATTTTGAATCATTTCAATTACATCGATGATAACTCGAAAGAAATGCAGAGATGGATCGAAGTTCTATTGAAAAATGTTATAAAATGTTACAGAGAATTGAAGCGTGCATTCGAGGAGATCAAAAGCGATATAGATTCCACGTGGAAAAATTAAAAAAAAAAAGTGTATAGTTTAAGAATTAATGTATATTATTAATTAAGTGTTTCAAGTTTTCTAATTAATGTATTTGTTGTGTGTAATTAAATAAAATAAATAAATAAAATAATTCTGTAAACTAATCATATTTTTATTTGTTTTAACGTATTTAAATTGATTTCTATGATTTTACCTAGCAGATAATGTCATAAATTTGTATATTGGATTCAATTAGTGCGCGTTTACGATTGAAAACATTTACGTATTAATAACGAGTGTAAAAAGAAATATTGCATGTAGAGCAGAACGTTCGCAACAACTGTTACCACCCAGTCGATATCCACCAAAACGCAGTTTCTTTTCAATTTCAACCCTTAAGCTCATTCTCATTAAGTGCTAAAATCGTTGCATAAGCACCTAGTGGAAACAGGTTTCTGCGTTGTGATTGGTGCACCTGTTACCACCCCGCCGCGCTTCGTCCAATCAAAATGCAAGGGCGCAGCCCCCTTCATGACTACGACGTCGAAAACGTCCGCTGGATATTACTGCACTTTGCGTCGCGACGCCGAAAGCGTACGCCGTACACTGTTTGTTTTTTTTTTCGGGTAATCTCGATCCGCACACACAGTTTTTCACTCATGAAAATGTCCTTTAATTCCAACGATCACTGGGATACTAATACAGTAAGTCAATAAATTTATAATACAACTAATTTAAAAAAATATACGTTAAAGTAGAAAAGTATGACTTATTTATTAAATCAATTATTTAAGTTTTTCCTATATAATTTATTACAATTGATTTTAGTGCGTTTTGATTATGTTTATTTTCTATTAATTCAGCTTGAATATTTTTCCTCATCATCTATTTTTCATTCTCACTTTATTGTATTTTGTTCAAATTAAATTCATTCTATTAAATATTCAAGAATAAATCTATTTAAGTTTAATTCTAATTCATTCATTTTTATTCACATGTAATCAAAATAACATTTTACTTCATACTCATTAATTTTGTTTAAATATATTTAATACGCTTTTTATATTGCATACTATTTCCTAACAATTTACAATTAGTTTTATTTTTAGTTACAGAAAGTAAATTTCATTGAATATCCGAATTAATTTAACTAACTCTTAATTAAGTTTCATTAATCTTGTTTTTTTCTTCAATTCTATTGCATTTTATAGGTCAATTTTTATAACAAATAATATTTATTATTTTTACTTTTCTTTACTCTTCATTTTTTTCTTAAATATCTTAACAAGTTTACCAAAAATTAAAGAAATTGTAAGTAAGTTCCCGGCGCGTCCACCATAGTTATTAGTATTGCAAATAGATTCTTTTCATGTACAGTGGAACCTGGCTTAACGAGTTTAATTCGTTCCAAAATTTCCAGATTTTTACTCGTACAGTGAAATATATTAAAAAATACACATAATATGTGTACACAAGTTTTAAAAATGATGCAATCCGGGATTTCTCTTCTAATCGCCACTCGTTATGCGAAACGTCGCTCGTTAAGAGAGTCATTTTTTCGAGGTTCCACTGTATTTTGAAATGTAATACTTGCTAATTGATTTATTTAAGAACTAGGAATATGTTTGTTTCTTCTAAATAATAAGAAAAAACTATAATTACTTATGTAGATTCGTTAAATATCAACAAATTATTTCTTAGGGTGGTGACTTTCCTCCGAATTATCCCAACGAATTGGCGAGTTACGGCGGCATCTGGGATCCTCACCATTGTCTTGGCGGTCAGAATCCTGCAATTTCCGGTTATCCCGAGATCCTGACCGCATTCAACCCCGACATTGGTAACAGCTCATCAAAACAAAAAATCTTCGTTTTGCTCACACTGTATTTCTTATACAGCTTGGCCGAGGCAGCAGTGCGGCGGCATGGTTTCCAACAGGATGTCCAGAAGCGGAAGTAGCTCCAGCAGTCAGAAGAAGACAAGACGTCGCGTTGCGACTATTGCCCAAAGACGTGCTGCGAACATCCGCGAACGAAGGAGGATGTTCAATTTGAACGAAGCTTTCGATAAACTTAGACGAAAGGTAGTTTCTTTTTTTGATATAAAGTGAAAATATAATAGAACAGGTGAAATTGTAATGAAACTTATGTTTAGGTGCCTACGTTTGCATACGAAAAACGTCTGTCGCGCATCGAAACTTTGAGATTGGCCATCACCTACATCAGTTTCATGGCCGAATTGCTGCACGGTCACACGCCTGAACACAAGAATTCGGATGGGTATTCTCAAAGAGAATACGTGCCCTATGGAATCATCAATTGAACTTCTATTTATATTTTCTTCTGAACGTGTCTAGTCTTCCATTTTGTGATATGTGTATTATAAATTGATATTTATAGTGGCTAATCAGTATATATTTGCCAATAAATGTACTATAATTATTTAAAAAAAAAAACATTTAAACTAATAGTTGTAAACCACATGATTTTGTTTTTAAATGAAAAATATTGAAATTACATTAAAAGCATTTGAAACTTCAGTATTTCTTTCATTTTACCTTAAAAGAAAATTACTTGTATAACAATTTACTCCAAGAAATGCAAAAATGTCTTCTTTTGAATTGTATAGTCAAACTCATCTTCCATCTGAATATTTTCTCATTTCTTTTATATATCGCACAGATTTTATATTTCTACACATATGTCATTAAATTATTTATAATTTACTTTTCTACTACATTTGTAGCTCACTACATAATACATATGAAGAATTATGTAAATACCTTTAGATATTTATGTTGTTGACTATGAATGACATTTTTTATTTGATTAGAAAAATTAAGTTTGTTTTAAATTCAAATTAAAAAAAATCATAATTTTGAAAATATGAATTGTTGGTAATTCATCCAGGTACTTCTTTTTCTCTTAGTGCATCTATCATCTACTGCTGGATGAATGAGGTATGCAACTTAAATTGCATCTACACATCTGCCAGAAATACACGTGCTTGAAATACCTTACATAACCTTGTTTTGAAAAGATATATCCATACTTCACTAACGTGTTTGTTATTATTTCAATGTAGTTTTATTTTTTAACAATTATTCTAAGTGTTAATTAGAATATATACAACGATGGCTATGTTGGCAGAGAAACGGTACAAAACCAAATACATTCTAAACCCAAAAAGCAATGATTGGTCCAAAGGTAATATTTTCGTTAATTATAATTTGCATTTACTAAAATTGTAGAAATATTCAATAAATTAATAATCATTTGTTTTAGATGAATCTAAGTTTGGACAAAAGATGTTGGAGAAAATGGGTTGGTCGAAGGGCAAAGGTTTAGGATCGAAGCTGGATGGAATGGTTGACCATGTGAAGGTGTCCTACAAGAATGACAGCAAAGGTATGGGCTTCCAGGATAATGGAGAGCAATGGACACAGCATGAAGATCAATTTGCTGCTTTGCTCAAAGAGCTGAATAACAGTGAAGATGCTGTCCAGCCCAAACAGGAAGACAGCAAGTTGAATCTTGAAGAGAGATCTAAAAAATCAAAGAAACGCGTGCACTACCATAAATTCACAAGGGGTAAAGATTTGAGCCGTTATTCTCAGAAGGATCTGGCAAATATATTTGGCCGTACGACTTTGGAAAAGAAAGTTGTTGTGAAAGAGGAGGAACCTGAAGAGGTCCAAGTTAAAGAGGAAAAAGAAAATGATAATCTGAAGAATGGTGGATCTATGGCAGATTATTTTAGAAAGAAGATGGCTAAAACTGGTCTGAATAAAATCAATATTAAGAAAGAGAGCAATGATTCAGAGGAGGAATTGGGAACAGTGGGTTTCGGTTTTGGGGCTTCTGTGAAGAAGGAAAATGATACAAACTCGGGTTTTGATTTCAGCAAAAAAGGATTGTATAAAGGTTTCATGCCTGCTGCTAAAACGGAGGAAGAAACTAGCGTCGTTAAAGAACCGAAAGAGATTGATTGCAGCAAGAACGCTTTGTACAGAGGCTTCGTTTCTGCTGTTAAAGTGGAACCTGAAGAAGTTGATGAATCGAATGTGGGCAAGAAGAAAAGGAAACTTGATGCAAATGAAGTTGAAGATAACTGTGATTCAAATAAGAAGAAGAAGAAAAAGAAGAAATGCAAAGATGTAGAGGTGTGCAATAATGGCACATCTGAAAGCATTCCTGCAACTGACCAAGAAGCAGAGCCTAGCAAAAAGAAGAAGAAAAAGAAGAAATCCAATGATGTTGTTGAGACTTCAGAGAATATTCCATCCCTTGAACAGGAAACTGAGCCTTCTAAAAAACAGAAAAAGAAGAAGAAAAAGAATAAAGATTTATAATAATTTTGGATATGAAATATAATAATGTAATTTATTTTTTAAATATAACTACTTTGCAAATGCGATAAATCACTTAGTTCCTTGATTTTTGTAAACATACTTATATAAATATATATAATTTTAATTGAAGAAGTTATTCAAACTTTGCTCAAGATAGGCAACCAAACTATCTCTTAAATGTTGAGGTTACATACCTTGTTGTGTCAGATTTAAACATGTGCTTCGTTCGTTAGACAACCATAACCATACTTTATGTTCTCAACTTGAGTTTGTTTCAGTCTGTTTTTACCATTTAACAAAGATGCATTCAACGAAATTCCGTGACCTTCTGCAGGACTTCAAAGGTGAATTCCATAAAAAGAAAAACAAGAGGAAATTGAGGGAAAATGGAGACGTAACTGTGGAAGAGACAAAGAAGAGGAAATTGAACAAGAATACAGAATTAAGTAACAGCAATACAAGTGTAGAACTTGGCATACAATGTGAGCTGATTCAAGTGTACAAAAAGAAAGGTTACAATTTCTTTGGTGAAAAGATATCAAATGCAGGTACAGATAATCCAGGATTGACTTTGTCTGATTCTGATGATGAAACAATAGATGCACGAAGCAAAAAAGTGAGATTCAGCAGTGTCACAGAAGAACGCATTATTCCAAATAATGATGATACAATTCAGAATGCAGGACATGGGATTGATAATGCAGCATTTGATATTAAAGCGAAATCACCAGAAACTAAGAAACATGTGAAGGAGAAAGGTGCTGGAATGGTAAATGCAGCCTTCACTTTAAATGGACAAGATGAATCCACATACAAAAAAGAATTGGAGGTGAGAAGTGGATCAATCAAAGCTGGAGGCACTTCAAATATCTGTTTCAATGATGTTCAGGAAACTGTTGAAAACATGCAGAAGAGCATTGAAACATTCCAAGCTGAGATTGAGAATGATTTGAATAAGGATAAAGATTTGGAGTTGTGCGAAGCTGATTTGACTGCTAACAATGAGATATTGGATGATGGATGTATAAAAATTGGTGTAAAGGGGATTGTCTTGAATGAGCAATCCAAGTACATTAAATGTGATGATATTAACAACCCAAAAAGTTCCATCAGGAAGCATCTGAAGAAAGATTTTATCCTTGAATTTAAGAACACCAATTTACATCAAATCTTTGGCTATGGTATTAAATTGGATACTGAACATAATGAATAAATTTATGTTATTAATATTAATATTTTTTTTAATAATTGACTTTATATTATTATACAGAGCAAAACGTTATAGTTTTATACCATTTATTTATTACTAGGGAATTATTATATAAATAAATTCATACAATTTACAAATAATTTGCATTTTTATTTTACATCTTCAATATTAAGTAATTATTTGAAATTTTATTGGAAAACAAATTCTTTATTTTGAATACATTAATTTTCAGGTTTTGAATTATCTGTATTCGTGACACCAGGTATATCGACTTCCAATTTGGTGTCGTTGTCTTGAAGACATCGTCCGCAAACCGTGCTGTAATTTGGTGGAGGTTCAGTATACAAAGCGGCATCCTTCTCGACGGTGGTGTAATAGTCTGGAGGTGCGCTAACACCAGCTAAAATCAATACAAACTATAAAAATCTTATGATACCAAAGCATCTAAGTATTACGAAAAGGAGCCACCACATCATCCGTAGAAGGTTCGTGATGAATTTGGACGGGGAAGGTTCGATTGGGAACGTCTTGCAGATGGTAGATGCATCTTTCATCAACTAAAATCCGATTAGCCAATTCGCGATGTCTCCGATTGTGCACGTGCCTCAAAAGGACTCGATCCTCTCGTAATTTGCGATAGTAATGAATGCAAGCTAAACTGCCCATGCAGATGAATATCAGGATCAACCAGAAGTACCAGAAC
Organism: Nicrophorus vespilloides; assembly: GCF_001412225.1. NCBI lineage: Eukaryota > Metazoa > Arthropoda > Insecta > Coleoptera > Silphidae > Nicrophorus > Nicrophorus vespilloides. The sequence goes on from NW_017098835.1 coordinate 27,016, forward strand.
TGTGCCATCTTCCTGAATGTGGTGATGCAGCATCCATAATCGCAACAACTTTCTCCGCGCAAACAAAAATAAGGGATGATCTCGTTGTCACCAAGCAAATACTCGCAATCTTTGAAATACATCACCTGCAAATATAATTGCAATTAGGGGATGTGTAGAAGTCTCGATGGACGAGACCAACGTCCACGTGAGAGACTGCAATTTGCTCGTATATATTTCGCAGGGTCATTGCATTCAATTCAAATTGAATCAATACAAAACAAATATGATATGCAAGTTGCTTTTCTGACTTATGACATTATACACAATTTATTTCATATCTAATAATTGATTTAAAAAAACAATTTTAAACACAGCACTTTTACTAAATCTTATGAAAAATAATACAAATTGTATTTTGTAATTAATATTAATTACAATAAAATTAATATGCATTAATATAATTATGAAATCGCATACGTTTTCATCAATGACTAGAGAAATCCAATAATTAATATCAAATAGTTGACAGAATACAAATTAATGAAAACATTGACTAATTTATTTTTTTCAGCTCTTAATTTTTTATGATATAAAGAGGACGAATTAGTTTCCAGTCAGGTTAATAGTATGTTAGTTGTATGTAAATATTATAGGAATAAACAGAACAAGCTTTTGAAGTTGATAATTGTTTATTTATAACAATAAAAAAACATAAATAAAGAACCACAGAAAATTTCCAAATAGTTATTTATTGAATCACTGTATCAATTACAAGTAAGGTTCAGGGAACTCAAAAGTGACCTCCCTGCCTGTGAGTTTCTTGTAGACAGACGAAAATGTGTCCACCTGTAACAAAAAAAAAACATTAGTTATTATTCAAATTATAGAATTGCAGAAATGTCATCATTAATGTATTTTTAAGACATTTTAGTGCATAAAAATTACCTTATGCTCAATCGTGGTTTGTTGGTTTTTGTCCAAATGAACCTTGGTGAGCTGGGAGCCGTCAAGTTTTACACGGATACGCTTGCCTACGATTTCAGCAGGATAAACCAGATCCTCCAAAATGGCATCGTAAACGTGAGTCAGGGTGCGAGAGCGTGGGCGCTTCTGCTTGCTCTTGTTGCGGGTCTTCCTGGTTGGCTTAGGAAGGATCTTGCGCTCGCCAACAAAGACGACGTGCTTTCCGCTGAATTTCTTTTCCAATTCACGGACCAGCCTGGTCTGAATCTTTTGGAACTTTTTAAGTTTTGGCATCGGCACATAGATGATAATCGACTGCAAATAAAAATTTAAAAAATTGTAAATCAAATCTCATTTACATTTGATAAAGTTCAAAAGTTAACAGATTATAGAACCCAATATCATTATTTACTGAATTTTATTATAAATTCAATAGTAATGTTGTAGTTACATATTTTACTTTATAAAGCAAAGTGATGCATTAGTTGTTCAATAGTGAACATATTGATTATTGCAATAAACAGTTAATAGTAAAGATTTATGTAATTGAAGAGACTATAAAGTTAATTATGGATAGAAAGTTGCATATGCAAGTCTTCAATAAGAGAAATTTGTAATTACAAACTGTAGTAGTTTGAGTGAATAAAACAGTAATAGCTGTGGTAATTACCTTCTTGTTGTTAAGTTCGATTTCCCTGGCTTTAGTAATATGCAATTCCCTAAGTTGGGCCTTCAAGTCGGAGTTCATTTCCAGCTCCAAAATGGCTTGGGCAACTTGGGTCTCGAAGACATCGGGCTCGGTGCCTCCCGCTTTCATGATTTTCGTCGACATCTGTAAAACGAAACAATATTAGCATAAACTCACCCCAAACACTTAAAGGTTATGTTTGCAGCTGACGAAAACAACAATTTTTAAGAACAAAATTTAATAATATAATAAGTTACTTTAAGAGAATCTACGAGCAAAGCGGTCGCAAGTTACGAAAACAGTGAAATATCCGGTGTAAGGTTATGAATGCACTTAGGTAGTCACAACACAAGACAACACTAGGATTTCATCCTCGAATATCGCCAACAGTTTCGACCATCAAAAAATGAATTTCAGTGTAAAATGATTGCTGATAAATATACTTGCGTTTTCTATTAATATTTGTTAAACATTCAATGTATTTACTAGTAAAATTGTGTTTTAGACTAACGAAAACACTGAAACCAAAACGTGTACCTTGTCGAGTTTTTCTAAAAGAGAAGGAAACGGCTGGACAAGGATGCTAAAAGCCCTCTTACTTCGAACGCATGCGCAAGAAGCAATACCAACTTGCAAGATTTAAAAGACACTACAAGTTAACCACTTTAATTTTACAGAAATATGAATTATAATGTACTTTAATTGCAACAATAATAATCTATAACAATAATATTCAATATTAACATCATTTGTTTATGATTACTTTATGTAATAAGTAAATTCTTCAATTGAAATACACTGAGAAACAAACTGAACCAGTTGGTATTGCTGTTTGTCAAATTGTTGGGTTAGCGGTTCAGTGTTTATATTTTCTTTTAAATACATAGATAAAGTTAGTACAAGATATACAAGTAAGTAATAATTAATTAACAATACAAGCAAAGAATCACGTTAGTAAATTTTCTAGAGTTACAACATGGGTGATAGGTATAACATCCACAGTCAATTGGAGCATCTCCAATCAAAATACATTGGTACTGGTCATGCTGATACTACAAAATACGAATGGCTGGTAAATCAACACAGAGACAGTTGCTCCAGTTATTTGGGCCACCCAGATTTGCTCAACTATTTTGCGATTGCTGAGAATGAGGCAAAGGCTAGAGTCAGATTTAATTTGATGGAGAAAATGCTTCAGCCTTGTGGACCACCCCCAGACAAACCAGAAGATTAAGTATATTCTTTATAATTTATTAAAGACAATTTTTTGTAATACAATAACTATACAATAAATAAAAAATAATACTACTGAATGAACGCTTTCTATCAATAACTTTGGTGCAAACACAGACCACACAAATAAATGTCCCCTTTGTATGAAAGTCACTGAATAAATTGTTATTAGAATCACTAATCTATAAATCACATTTGTTTGTAAGACTTCATCTATTTCATACTTCTTTTCATTCATCAGAAGTAGAGTTGATAGTATTTGGAAAGCATAGGTGTGGCATATTGTTATAGTGAAAACTATAAAGGGGATGTAGCTTTCTAATCCTATGTAGGCTGGAGCCAAGTCGATGCTAGCAATGCTGTTGCTATGGCCCTGGCAGAAGAATAAAGAAAATCCGAGCCAGGAATGGATTAAATTCAATATTTCAATGGATTGAACACGTTTTACAGAAATTGCTGAAATTAAGATGCACGCGGGGATCAATAAAATGTTGTAAGGTCTTAATAACAACGTGATTATTAGTACCCAAGTAGTTATAAGCTTCTTGAACAAATTCCCTTTTAACGCAATAGAAGAAAGACCAATTATAAACCAAATGAATTTCCCTAATTGAGGATCGTTTGTGAAATGCATTTTGAAGACGAAAATGGCGAAAAACGTGACTGCGAAAAAACAGCGTTGCAGAACTTTCGGCTTATAAAAATAACTTAAAATGATTAAATTGAAAATTAAAGATGTTGCAAAGAAGATTTGATAATAATTGAAGTTATCTTCTCGTAAAAGCCAATCACTGAAATCAGGATAAGAAGCCCACATATCTCCAGTCGAATTCATTTTCCTGAGAAACCTAAAGCTAATGATGATTAAAAGAGGGATCAGTGAAGTAAGAATAGAAGTCTTCAGTGATAAATACGATAAAATTAAGCTTACTGAACACGTGAAGAATAAATAAATTTGATGTTCTTCCTCGATAAAACTAGAAGATTGCAATAAAATTGCATGAAGCACAATTGGAATAGTCGGAATTAAGTTATATGATTGAAACTTGAGGCTTTTGATTGTTGCTATCATAGCGCAAATCAAGGGAATGTAATAAAACTGAGTGTTGCAAGTTAAGAAGAAGCTCAGTAAGATGACGTAAAGGTAAACGTTGTATGCGTTGACTTTTGTTGCAATTAAAATTAAGCAGTTGATGCTTAAAATCATAGAGAATATTAGGAAAACGGTGTTTTGTTGTACGGAACTTTGAACCAAGTTTTCGCTAATAGTATTGATGCATCCATAATACAAATCGTAAATCTGCTTCCCTTTCTTTGGATCGTAGTGTTTTAAATAATCTTTGTGCATTTGTGTAGCTTTTACGAAATTCTCTTCGCAAATATTGGAATTTCTCCTGAGCACCAACAAATTATAATATAAAATGTACAGTTGCTCTTCGAGCTCGTAATCTTTAACGAAATATTGAACCGTCTTTCCTATACTACTAGGTGGTATTTCTATAGCGAACAAAGTGGATAAGGTTGTAGGAATATCAGTTTGCGAGATGGCTTCGTTACTTCTTGAAGTGAAGTTACCGAATACCATCAATGGAACGTGCGTTTCCGCGTAAGTCGTACCCCCGTGTCCGCCGCTGTCCTTCATACCGTGATCTCCTGTTACCAAAACCAAAGTCTCCTTGTCCCAACTCCTAGAAGATTCCACCAGCTGTTCAATCACCACATCCATTTCCCTCAGTTTGGGCTTTATCAAGGGACTGAATGGGCCTTTCACGTGTCCAATATGATCCAAACCTGAAAATTTAAATCCATTACAATTACAAATTCCATTGCAATTGCATCAATAAAACCTAAATAATGTAAGAACATGATATCCCAATCATCATTCAGCATCTCCTCATCTAAATGTCTTGTGACGTTATCATCGACCTCCTTGAAATCGTTAACAAAAAACGACGTTGTTCCATCCATTCTCATAAATAAATCTGGATACATTCTTATCCAAGTATCATCTCCAAAAAAGATCATGTTCAAGCCAGCAGCTTTGGCTCTATCCAAGAAACTGTCATCGCATTTTGTGGTTGCTCCCAAATTCAATATGATATCAACGAATTGCGGAATTCCACCTGTGGTTAACGCCTTGATCCTTGGTAGGGTAACAGTTGGAGCTTCAACTTTAACTTTCAGAATTCGATTATTCTCTTGGTAAGTGAAAGGCATGTTATCCAAAGTAACGAAATCTTCGCGCAAAGCGTCTATGATCACGAATATCAAACGTTCGATTCTCGGTTTATATAGAGTCGATACATTGAGTTTATAGTCGAGTATTTGGCTAGGGGGCTTGATGACTTCAAAGTCATTTTGTTTCATGGGCAGATAACCTTTCAAATAGATGAAAACACTTATAATTGCAAGGAAGAATTGGTGGAAGATCATTTTCGTTGCCACATGCTCTTATCAGACTCTCGATAACTTTAAATGAATTATTATTTAAAAGGATGAATGTTAGGTTATGATCCTGTAAATAGAAGTGAATATAACAACGAACTTGAGAACATAAAAGCATGAAATGCAATTGCAACTTACAGTAATGCATTTTAGAGCTAGGAGATGCTTGAAACTCGATTATTATTAATAATTCATTATAAATATACGTTAGTTAGTTATTAAGCAAACTTGATGGGAAATTTTCTAGTTCATAGAATATTAACGACATGTTCCAGACTATTCCTAATTAAGGGTTTATTGAATATTATAGTACGAGTATGAGGAAAAAAAGAAGTTTAAATCGATTGGAGAAAACCTTTTGCTTTAAATTATGTATTGAATTGTATGATCGTCCTCCTCCAAACTGCGCCTCATCTCTTTTTCGAGTTCGCTTCATTTGATTACATCCTTTGCAGCTGTCATTTGTTTTCTAATTTGACGTTTGTTCGATGGAAACTAGTTTTCCCGAATGCAGTGATTTTAAAATTCTTCTGTTTTCTCCATAAGTTTTCCGTTTCACGCAGCAAATTTTTGCTGCAGCCCTTGTGATGTCTGAATCTGAAACGCCAGTATTAAGCCAGTATTTCTCGGACTCCGAGAACAAGGCGATAGTGGATCAAGAGGGCAATCAAGTTGCCAATAACATCAACAGCAAGGAGGAACCAAACGTTTGTCGTCTGTTTTCCAAGACGCCTTCCGTCCTCAAAGATCCCACTGCAGCTTTCTTCGATTCCATTGGGACCTCAGCTAGTGCCAACACTGGGATTATTAATGATCTGGGATTGAGCAATGCCATTGAAGTGAGTGGATTGTTGATTAATTGTAGAATAATTAATTCATTATTATAATTTTAGGATAATTACAATGCTAGGTTGGCTTCAGGCTCAGAGATTGATAGAAGAAGAGATGCATGGATTCCTACAGAACGCACCAGGCAATGTTTGATAGCTTATGCCACTGCAGCTGCTGGGACTTATTTCCCAGAGAGGGATCAGCTCACTATGCCAGGTGTTATTTTAGAAGAGGAATTGGTAAATTTTTATATTAATAATTATTTTATCTATATTTAAACCATGTGATTTTTCAGGGTGACTGTGTTGGTGATGCTGTTTCCATGTGTTTGGGTGAAGCTGAGGCTTCTCAGAGAAGAATCTTGACTGCCAATGATGTGACTCAGGATGAGAGAGGTTTGAGGGAATTGGTGCAAGCTGGATCCTATAGGTAAACCTAAATAAACTGAAAGACTCATTTAAAACAATTTAATTTAAGGGCTGCTATAAATTTAACTGCAAGGTTGTTAAATATCTATGGGCAAGGAAAAGGAAGATCTGGGTTTGCCAGTAAACATTCGCCCAGATCTTTGCAGCTGTGGTTCACAAGAATCGCTTTGCTTATAAAAATCAAGTCTTATTCGATAGCCGAAACCGAGGCGGAGCAATTTGGGGAATTAGATAAACCCGATTTATTCTATCAGGTAGGATTATTGATTTGCGGTTGCTCTTTTGATTTTGATGATCTAATAATAATCTCGGTAGTTCTATCCGGAGATGTATGGAGGTCGTTCGGGATCGATAGCTTCGTTCTCGTTCCGTCTGCTGTTAGGAGAGTTACCAATGCATTGCAGCAAAACTAAAGAGTCTTTGACGAAGTTATTCAACCTCTTAGCAACTATCAAACAGGTATTCATTATTGTTACTAATAATAATTCGTAGATTGATCATTTGATTTTTGTTGAAGATTTTGAAAAATCTACGTGGAGAGTTGTGCGAAGACGGGACTCCAGCTGAGATCAGCGCCGCAGACCGCGCTGATTCCATCAAGCTTTGGTCCTGTCGCGAATCTAGGATAATGCATTCGATCATCAACTGCGCCTTAGTTCAGAAGGATTACGAATTGGCCACCAATTTATTAGAACAATTATGCGATAGGTTAGTATATTATAGTTTAATCAATAGCATTAATACATTTCTAGTATATAATTTAGGGACGAAACACCTCAAGATTCGTTGTTATCCGCTCTGGGACGACTCTATCTTCAAATGGGAGATGTCTCCGCAGCTGAGATGTGCTTTAACAAGGCGAGATCTCTACGAAACACGCCGGAAAATTTCAGAGAGCTAGTGGATAGAGGCCTCATAGCTGTAGCCCAGAACGCCTTCACCGAAGCCTATCTGTTCTTCGAGAAAGCCAGCGAATTGCAACCGAATAACGTGATGGTAAACAGTTTAAAATTTTGTTGTAAATCATGTAAATCAATTAACAATTATTGTTCAGGTGCTGAACAACATGGGAGTGTGCTTGCTGTACTCCGGCCAACTGAAGGAGGCTATCGGAGTGTTAGAGTCTGGTATCACGCTGAATCCTGTCCAGGGTCTGCACGAGTCTCTGGTCCTGAATCTGTGCACGCTGTACGACATGGAATCGTCGAAGGGACGTCTCAAGAAGTTCGCATTGCTCAGACAAATTTCACGGTACCACGCAGATGCACCGACTACAATTTTAGAGAAGCTTTACGGATAACTTTCAGTTAGAACAGTAGAACAGATTTTATTGCAATTTTACCTACGTTTTAAATGTATTTATTTTTTATATACATATTTAATTGAAGTTTACACAGAAGAAAATTGAAGATTTTGAAAGAGAGAAAAAAAAAAGAAGAGATATTTAACAGAGAATTTTTATTTGTTACGCGATTTTAGTGAGAAATCTTATAACTTATTTGTTTTCTTTGAACCGCTACGATTACTGCTTTATTATTATATTTATTTATTAGTTTATTTTTTCGTGTTTCGTTTCTTTTTTACTCGTTTTATTTCCGCCGCACGGTTTCAGTTTCAGGAGGGAAGGGCCAATAAATTCATTTTATTTTCTTTACTTTTCTTCCGTTTGGAGAAGTAGAGAGCTGTATTCTTCCTTAGACAGAGCAGTTTATAGTTTTATTTATTTAGTCAAGTGTGAAAATAGTCCTTGCACTCTTAAGACGTTAGTACTTAGAGATTTATTCATTTGAACAAGAAATAATAATATTGAATAATCTATTTTCAAATGAATTTATCTAACTTCTTGTTGCCATATTTGTTAACAGCTAAAAGGTCGATTCACAGTGTGCTGCTGTTACACGTGTGTTGAATATGAAAGTGAATCGACCTTCAATAGGCGCTTTCGAAAGCTAGTTCTTGTTATTATATTATATATATATTTTAACAATAGTTTTAGTTGTTTACTGGATTTATAAGTTATTTGTTCGATTTCTATAGTTAATCAAGTTATAACAGAAATACTATTAGCATTGGTATTACCATCAGATATAAGTTTAACTGATGCCAAAGGTATCAGGAAAATGCCGAGCTCAAAAATAATGACCAAACACGTATTTCGCTTCTAAAATCACCAAATGTTTGGGTGATGAAACTCCGATTGAATAATCACATTCGTAGTATTAGTTGAATATAATTATTCAACGTTAGTTAAATATACACATATAACATTATTTTCTTTTGATGTGTGCGATTGGATGTGAACGCGTCGAAGAGGGGTTGCGATGTTTTCTTGCGAATGATATTACGTGGGAGGATTATTAAATTTCGAATTTATTGGCACGTTTCTTAAGGACTTTCGTTTTGGGTGATCAGGGTTAATTCGACTTCGGCCAAAGGTGAAATAATAACGGTTGTGCGTTCAGAGACGGAATGAGACGTAGGCAATACTTATATAGAACAATAAAATGATGCATTATTACACGCGTACACGTGTTTCAATGAGCAAAGTGTTTGTTTTTTCTTTTTATATTTAGAAGCGCACTGCGATATATTATTCGATAAACCTGAATAAACATTTGCGAAACGCAAGTTTCTTTCTTCTCTCGTTTTACTCTTCAACATCTGTGATTGAAATACATTTTTTTTTTTGGTTTGTTTATTGAATGGTGAATTTTGGTTTTCTTCCAAGTCACGTATAAATGATTCCAGCAAATGGATATATCAACAACGTGATCTATAAATACGATTTATTAAACACACTTCGCACAATCTTTCCTCGAGCTTATCGAAATTGATTGATCGAACGAAACCTTGAGAACTGTTATTCTATTACACAGGTAAATGACTTGATCGATTTGAATATGAGCTGGCCAGCATACAAATCCATGGTTACAATTGTTATGTTGTAGTTAATTACTATAACAACAATGAAATATTTGTCACTTAGCAACAGTTTTCTTTAATTATACAATAACTAAAATAACAATGATAATTCAATAGCAATTATTATTATTTAATTCATTAATTCATTCACAAAACGTTATTCAAATTTATAAAATGGTAAATTTTTTTAATCGATTGAAGCACATTTAAATTCAAAAACTACACTTTTTTTTAGTTAAATCAAGAATTTCCATTCATAAATTTAATAAAGTTGTAGTTGTAATGGAAAAAAATCTAATTCATACAGTTGAGGTGCAATTATTAAATAATGCTTTTTTCTAATATTCATTCATGATTTATAGTAATAGCAAAATTACGCGACTCGACACTTGCCAAGTAATGGAGTAATAGATGTGTAATTAATATTTTTAATTGAAGTATATTTTTTTTTATTTTATTACATTATTCAGAAATGTTTGAAATAAATTTTCTAACATTTTTTATGAATGAAAGTTTTCTAAGAAGTTTGTTAGAATGGAAAAAGTTCCGACGTTTATGACATCATAATAATAATGCTTGAAGTAAAAACATGTGCTTAGAAGTATCCAGATTTACGGCTTTACCCTTTTTTCTGAAAGAAAACTTTCCATTCTAGATAGATGAAAACTAAACGAATGAGCTGAAAACCGTATTTAAAGTAGGTAAAAAGGAATTTTTATTATTTGAGCAATTATTGGTGAAAACTTATAATATGAAAGGAAAAACGTATTCAAATAAGATAATTTTTAATTGTTTTTAGTCGATGGAAGTATCTAATAGTAAATTGTTAGTTAAATATTTTTTTTAGTGAAAAGAAGTTTGAAAACTTAATTTAAGGTGATTTATTTTGAGCCAGAATGATAAAATTTCTTAATTGGAAAGGGGAAAAAAGTTTGAAAACTTTATTATAGTTGACCATTGATACACGGTTGTTCGACTGGTTGCGTCCACGTAGTCGCGGATAATGCGAAATTTGCAAAATTCGAAGTGCAACAAAGCGAAGGATAATCGCGTAGGAGAAATTGGGTAGGACTAAGAATAACTCTCGATGAAGGCCTACGATCAACGAAGCGTTGTTGAAATGGTCCGAAGGGTAATAAAATCGATAAACAGTACCAACAGTTGCTTTTAACATTTCTTGTAGTGGCGATGCTCTTCTTTGGCCGAGAGCAGGCATCCGTCCCATTCATTCCCGATTCCAATTCATAGCTTTCGCTCGTGGGGATTGGATGCATTTTGCTCTAGCGGAGCGGCCGACCAAGTGGAGTGCAGAATCTGACATGTGTATATTGTAACGCGGAGGACTTAGTTTGTTTTTGCAGCGTAATAATCGAATAGTTCAATTGGAAGATCAAATACATATTGTCTTTCGCAACCTCAGTACCATCATCTCCTCTCGCAAGAAGCTACATCAAAACAACAACAACAGCATCAGTTCATCATCTAAAGCCGGCATAGAAGAAAGGACTTGTACTCTGACGAGAGAAAAAAAAATCGCGATTCGCCGGTGGGGCTGCTGCCTTTGTGCCGTGGATGGACTACTAAATTATGTTTATAGTTATATTTGCATGCTGAGCGTTTTCATGAGCTTGTTAACGCAATGAAATTGCGGGCGGACGTGATACTCCTGTGTATTTTGAATTCGGCCTGGACCCTGCAGGAGGACAGACCCTTACATGAAACAGGTATTTAGGAAGAATCCAATTACTATCGCTCATCGAGCTCTCTTTCAAAATTGAAATATATGTTATTCCCTTAATCTCAGGAGCGATTATCTGCCGAGGATGAAAGGTTATTGATGATATACACACACTCACACACACAATTTTAAACCTAGGATGTTGTTAATCTTCATTCATACTACGTCCATCCACTCATAAATAAATAAATAATTAACAGGTTGAGCAGTGCGTGTGTGTTCGTCTGCGAATGCGAATATGCATATTGAATTGATTGAAGCATTGCATTCGCCACAATTAAACTTTACAAGTGTTTCCTTTTGTGATGCACGACCGTCGCGATTGAATAAATAAAATTCAATTGGCCTTTTGCCCTCCTCCGAACGATAGCAATCATCATCATCATTATTTGTTTATTGGATCCGCTTTACGTACAACTTGTTGAGTTCCTCTGCAGCCGGCAAACGAAAAATTTTATACTAACAATAGAAAAATCTTCGCGGAATTGCGCAACGATTCATTTGATGTCCACTAATGCGAAGACCACTTTGGTCAATTGGCTTCTTCGAAATTCAAACTTAATTAATATTAATTAGTCGGCGAGCCGGAAACCCATTACACACTTCGAATGCATTCAATCTTAATTGCACGGACGTTTCTATTACACGCTCAATTATCGTACAAATTATTTCGTTTTCTTTTTTCGTTCACATGCAACAAGGATTCCTTCTTCAGTTAACAATTTCTACAAGAAATTGTGTCCGCTTCCTAGGAAGTACATGAGAATTACCATCATTCATTCCCCCCGTTGACATTGAGTTGAAACCTTGAATAAAACAACAATCTGCAACAACGTTCTCTTAACTAATTTCAAAACTGGCAAACGTATTTAAAAAAATCCTAAAAGAACAGTACTTTGAAATTTATTTGATTATCCTCATAGCGAAAGATATTTGATAATTTGAAGATATACAAAGTTTGAAATGAAAAATAATTTGTCAAGCTTTATGTAAAGTTTAGGAAAGTTCGTACATTTCCAAACAACTTGAGCAAGTTTATTAAACTATTTTTTTTTCAAATTACAACATAGTAATTATTTTAAAAAGACATAATTTAAATTGCAAAATTATTGCTATTGCTTAGATTTGAGACTCGTTTGCTTTAATGATCGCTTGGAACGATGATCACGTTTCCATGAAACATTGTCTAATCTTCATGTAAATATAAACAAAGTTTATTTTTAGTCCGATGATCGGAATAGATCACCGAAGAGACGTGTTTTCTCAGCGTAATTATTCGCGCGATCGTGGAAATACAATGCATAAAAAAACGATTCCTCCTAATTAGTAAAAACTGTTCAACTCGGAGGATGAGCGTGATTAGTATCTGCGTAATTTGAAATGGTAATTTATGTGGATGCCCCCGTCTTCTGGACGACGATGATAAATTACCACAGCGATGATAAATCACAGTGCTGAGAGAGAGAGAAAAAATTATAAGAATATAAGAAAAGCAATTTCCATTGATTATTTTATAAATTTATTATTTTAAATTAATCGAAGAAAGAAATAATTTCGAGATTTATCTGAAGTGTTACAATTAACGATCAGTTATTATTAATAACGATGATAAATTATATTTACTTCGATTAGCATAAACAGTTTACTTCTGTAATTTTAATCATTTGTAATTGATGATATTGAAAAACAAGTTTATTTTCTTATATAATCTGATTATTTTGTAATATCCGATTAATTTTTTGATAATGAAAACGAATTGTATTTAATTCACACCTAAATAGAAGTTATTGAACGATTTTTTCTGCTTTTGATTATTTAACAAAGTTAAGGAACGTAAATTGAAATTTCATGTATTGGTGTTCGCATAATAAGATTAAGATTTGTTTAAAGAACAGTTTTAATAAACACATAAAATTAACAAGAACTAAAGGTAAACAAATACTGCTACTATATTTACTATTGTGTTTGCTTAAAATGTTTCGTCTACAATCTAATCAAATCTCCTATAATTTGAGATTTTAGTGAAAAGCATTTAAATTATTAAATATGAATATAAATTACAGAACGGTTTTTCGATGTTTGCTTATGTTAACAACACACAAATACTGTTAGCTTTAAGTGTGTATATAGTGTGTGTGTGTATAGGTAACGCAAATAATAAGTTTACTCTGCAATTTTTCAGTCTATAAACTTCATAAAGTCGTTGTTTGTTCGCTCCCAATTTCAAAAAGTTAACATAGATAGATCCATCAACATCCTTCAATATATGTTTATTATACATGTAATTTACAGCTTGTAAATAGTCGTAATTAGTTGCATTAATTGGATAATTTATTTGCGTCTATTGTAATTAAACGATTAGGGATTTTGTAAATCTAATGGATGCTTGCAAATTGAAGTTATCGATGTTTTTGCATGAAGCGCTCGAGTGGCGTGACTTTTCCTAGTTAAAATGTATATACTCTCTCCTATAAAGGAAGCAACAAGCTTCCATCTAGTTTGCGATGGTAATACATATACAGCCTCGAACAATGATGGTGTAATATAAACACACACACATTATAAAAGGGAGCGATGATGCGAGGAAAATGTTTCTTCGGTGATTTGGAGAGTTGCGTCTCGTGCCAAGAGGCGTTCGCGGGATGAGAGAGCAGCGCGGCGGTGTGGAAGTAAGAATTGGTTCGAGTGCCTCTGCTTGCTGCTTGCATACCAGTTTTCCACTGCCAATAAACTGAAATATACAAGCTAATAGGATGAACGCGAATAGCTCGGGTGAACGGCAGGAAAACCCGAATACACACAGCAATAATGTTCACTAGCCAAGATTTTCGTGGAACGATGCAAAACGCAGTTATGTTTTCAATACGGTAACGCATCAAGATTTCCACATAAGAGTTGGTAAACAATTCAGGAATTAGTGGACTAGTACATATTTATTTAACATATTCTTCCCAATAATCACAAGGAATAAACGTTGTAATAACAATGTTTAACTTCTTCCTATTTATTGTGTATAAAATACTTAAAATCTTTAATATTCTTCCAAATATGAATAGAAATTCACTATTATAGGTGTAAAATGAGTGAATTATAGTTCTTAATTGATATTAAGATCTTACCTATTTCATTTCCAAATGCACTAAGAGTAATTATTATAAATGTAAAGAATTTAGATGTTTGTGGACTAAAATAATTGATTACTTGCATTATGTTATACAAATATTCATTAAAATCTATAAAAATTGCTAATTTTTAACTCATTCTTTTCATCGATTTATGTAATTCCTTTCTTATAATTACAACTATGTATGTTTGTTACGTAAATGTTTATAAAGTTCTTTTTTTGTTCGTATAGTTTGTTGAGTAAAGTAATAATGATTTAACGATGCAGCTGTGCAAATTAATATGGAAAATAATTCGAAGAAATGAGTAAACATTGATAATCATTCCTCTTTGATAATGACACATTATTATTTTTCAACTTCGTGTTGCAATAACGTACTTTAAAGATTAACTGCTTCTCTGAACCACTGAAAATTGAATTACTGTGAAAATGAGTAGACAGTAATGATATTTCCACTTGAAAAATGACAACTTATTAATGTTTATGTTCATGTTATAATGACATGGATTAAAGAATAATTGATTTTCGTATAAATTATAATTTCATTGTTTAAATCGAATTAAAATCTACTTTATTTATATTTTAATGTCGTCATTATAAAATTCCTTCCAATTAAATTAATTATAATTGGATTTAATTATAAGTTTCATTGAGTGAATTTATAAGAGTCAATTGAGTAATTGGTAAAAATCAACAACGATATCTTCTCCGTACGAACAGACTTACATTTGTTTATTGAATAATGAACGAGCGACGAGACGCGCGATTATTTATCTGGTTTCCGCTCGAGTATGAGCACTTGTTGTACAGACAAAGAAGTAAATAAATAATGTATCAAAAAAAAAATGATATTCCGACCATCATAACAAGACGTAAATATATGTTAAATTGTATGCAAATTTGCGGTGAGCGAAAAAAAGAAAGAAGGAAGCAGGGCTTTTGATGGATTCACATTAAACGACGTGACTCGGCCATTAAGTTAAACTGGACCTCTTGTTTTACATTATTCGAACGTTGTTTATCGCTTGCAAAAGGCCGTCGATGCAAAGTCGTAAATATAAATGGTAAACGAACGCTTGTAACGAGCATACATTATGAGTTCTTCTAAGAATGTCTTCGATAAAGCAAATTCGCCGGAACAGAAAAGACGAAATTATTATTTATCTTAATAATTGTTTTCCTCGTAATGAAGTTTAAATGTTAAATTTCGTTTGGTGAATAATAATTATTGTTTTCTTTTGAAATTCGTTATAATTTAGTAAGATTTCGTATCATGTTTTGATGCTGAAGCTTCTTCTCTCATCAACACACATGTTCAGACATCAAACCATCTGCTATTATTATTTCTTTTTTTCTCATCTAAGAAACTTTTGAAACGTGTTGTTTCGATCATCGTGTCTTTGACTTGTAATCCATGTTTTCCGCCAAAAGAACAAAACAAAAATAATCATTAACTATATTATTTAAAAATATTCGAATGAAGTCCACCTCGAATTTACAAAAAGTAGTTAAGAATCGAATGCGGAACACATGAATGCCAAGTCGAAATTCGCGGTTGAAATCGAAATTGGAAATAAATACCGTCGCGTTTGCGGTTTGTTGGCTCGCACAAGGCAATTCAAGACTTTGCTGCAAGGACGTATTCTAAGTAGGCGCTGCTGCTGCTGCGCCGAAGGAATAAACTGGACGAGAATAATAATGATATGGAAAAGGAACAAAGAACGAGAGAGAATTAAATTGGTTCTTTGGTGGTGGCGAAGGAGAAGGTGGAGTGTCGATGAGAGGAGAACGGGTTTTCAGGTCGTCGGGCAATAATCCTGAATGGAAACTGAGACACGCTGAACGTGTGGATCACCGCCCGCCACGGTTTTCAAGCTTCCAACGGATCGTCTATGATTCTTGCAAAAATGTGTTTTCAACGCGCGTAGATGGATATAAATAAAATGCATTCGTCGTTTCCTTCTATTTTTACTTAGCCACATTTTCGCGCTGCGGAAGTGTCGTAAAATGGTTTACATTTCCGAATACGTTTGATAACGTAAACCGTAATCGCTTCACAAAAACCAAAATCCTTCGTTAAATATCTTGAGTCTATTAGTTCTTTTAAATTGATTAGCTCATTTCGTTCTAAATGAATCACCTGTCTTTAACCATTTACCACTTAAAAGCTAATGACTCATTGCTATAATAGTTACACTCTTTAAAAGCATTTCCCATAAAATAACACAATCGCATCAATTGTATCACAAATTAATTACTTAATTATATTAAGTTGATCAGAAGTATCTGTTTTTTTTTCTCTTGAAGTTGTACTGTATTGAAATTTTCAATTTCATTTATATTTAGATTAATTAGCTGCATATATTTGTATAATTGTTTTATGTGTTTCTAGTGAAATGTGAAAAAGACTCATTCAAATGTAATGAAGGAAAGTGCATCCCGTTGCATTGGGTGTGCGATTCGCAATGGGATTGCGACGATGGCAAAGATGAGATGCAGTGTCAGAACATCACTTCTTGCAGTCCAGGACAATTTCAATGCACGTACACGCACAAGTGTTTGTCGCAAGGGTTCGTCTGTGACGAAGAATTGGATTGCGGAGTATCGCCTACCTATGGCCAGGATAGTTCCGATGAAGATCCGAAGATGTGCGTGCACAGGACGTGCTCTTGGAACGAAGGCCGCTGCAACAAGAACAACGAATGCCGTCCATTAGAAGTGTTCTGCGATGGCAAAGGAGATTGTCCTGATAACAGCGACGAATGGGACCAGTGTCGTAACACGACACAATGCGACGTCGCCAATTTCCCATGCGAATATAAATGCAAGGTAACCCTTGATGGTCCAAAGTGTTATTGCACCAAAGGCTACAGACCAGAGGGAAGTAAATGCGTGGATGCGGATGAATGCGAATTGGAGAAATCCTGCGATCAACTCTGCACGAATACTCTGGGATCCTTCAAATGCGATTGCGTCCCAGGATACCAGAAGACTGATAACGAATGCATCGCAGTTAATGGTAAGAATTCAAAGAAATAACTTATTTCTAATTGTTTTCAACATATTTTGTAACTGTATTTCCAGTTCCGGTTTCCGAACCTCCGTCTCTCCTAATTTCGACTCTTTCAATGATAAAAAGGGTCACGTTGGACGGACGTCCGTTCCCTGGAAACTCTACGATAAATCTCCTGAACAGCAACGCCCTGGAGTTCTCCCACAGGAATCGTTCCGTCTGCTACGTGCACCATAACGTGAGCAAATCCTTTTTGGTCTGCTCGAATATCGATGACCTGAATCAGAGATGGACGTTGGATGCGCCCTCCATCTTCCCGGAAGTTGATCTCATACATCAGATGGCCCTTGATTGGGTGACGAATAACTGGTACTTTCTGGACGACACTCGCGACATGTTCTTTCTGTGCACGAACGACTTGAAAAAATGCAACATCCTGATGGACAGCGATCTGATGAAACCCAGATCTTTGGCTCTCGATCCTCTACGCGGTTACATGTTCTTCACGAAATGGGGACACTCACCTGCGATGCTGGAAAGGAGCAAAATGGATGGTACGGAACGGAAGCCGCTCGTAACACAAAAGATTGTTTATCCGTACGGAGTTTCCTGCGATTTCGCCACCAGTCATATATACTGGGTAGATACGTACCTGGATCACGTCGAGAAAATCGATTACGATGGTAAAAATAGAAGAACAATCGAGAAGGGATCTCCTGTGATAAATCTTTACGACATCGTTTATTTCGAGAACAAACTATTTACGTCTTCTTGGTACAACCATACAGTTTGGCGTTACGACAAGAAAAACTCTTCGTTCAACAAAATTGTCAGCAACATCTCACGTCCATTCAATTTACATATTTTCCATCGACAGAGGCAACCAGAAGGTAATATATTCCATCGGCTCTTGGATCATAATTAATTATTTGTTGTTTCAGTTGCGCATTCGTGTAAAACCAACAATGGTGGATGTCAACATATTTGCGTGCCGAATTGGAATCGCAATGTCGCGACTCCGACGTGCATTTGCGCTGCAGGCTACAAACTAATTGATAAGGGACAGTGCGTTGTGCAGACTCCTCCATCTTTTGTCGTGGTGGCAAGAAGAAAACCTGCTATTATTAAGGGTCTTGATTTGATGGACGGTTCAGAAACGATGATTCCCATAACGAGATTGACAAAACCGACAGCGATCGAAGTGGACGTGAATACAAGGTCTATATTCTATGCGGACGGTACGGGGATAGAAAAAGCTATGATAGAAGGTGGTGAAAAGACGGTTATTGTGGATACGGGATTGGATAAGTGTAACGGATTAGCGTATGATTGGATGGCAAGAAATTTATATTGGACGGATGAAGGATATCATTCCATAAGTGTGGTCAGCATGAAGAATACGAAACTGAAGCGGACCTTAATCGTGGATAGATCTAAGAATCCAATGTCTATAGCCTTAGACCCGAAACGCGGCATTATGTATTGGACCGTTTGGCCACCAACAGATTCGGTAAGCGGTTCGATCGAAAGTGCTTGGATGAATGGAAGCAATAGAAAAGTCTTCATCAACATCGAAGTCAGTTGGCCCAGCGGTTTATCGATAGATGCAGAAAACAAAGTGGTCTATTGGTCCGATGGAACGTCGAACACTATCGAAAGTCTCGATTATAACGGGAAGAATCGAAAAACTATAACGTTCAGCGACAAGCACTACATCCACAGCGTAAACTTTTGGAATAAGTCATTCTTTTATTTTGAGTACTCAAGTGGTAAAATATTCAATTATGATTTAATGAATAAAACGTCAAATTTAATCTACAATTTCAAATCGTCCTTGTCGCAGATAAAGATATTTGGAGCTAAATCGCAAACAGGTATTTCTTCAAAATGATTTATTTTGGTGTTATTTACTGTATTGATTTTTAGGTACGAACGACTGCAAGAACAATAACTTTGGATGCGAGGAGCTTTGTCTGACCATTCCTAATACCGTGGTATGCGGTTGCTCGGATGGTTTCGAGTTGGCGCCTGGTGGGAAGAGCTGCACTAAATCGTTGAACTATACGATGCCTTCGTTATGCCCGGATCATTACTTCGAATGCAAATCAACTGCAAAATGCATCACCGAATTATACGTGTGCGACGGGACGGACGATTGCGGCGATGGGTCAGATGAAAGTATGGCAGAGGGCGGTCCGTGTCGGGACATCCTTTGCAACGAAGTCCAGTTCAGATGCGATAAATACCTATGCATTTCTAAGAGCTGGTTGTGCGATGGCGATAAAGATTGCAAAGACGGCACCGATGAGGATCCAAAGAATTGTCCGACAGCTTGCGCATCGGACGAAGTCATCTGCAACGTTACCAGAAGATGTATCCACAAGTCCTGGATATGCGACGGTGCTTTCGATTGCGGATCCGATGATAAAACCGACGAAGAGAACTGCGGTAATTTGAAAGTAATATTAAATGAAATGTAAATATTATATTTATTTATTTGCAGAAGTCCCCAAGTGCGATATAACCGAATTCACGTGCGCCAACAATCGATGCATATCATCGGATTTGTTTTGCAATGGAATCGACGATTGCATGGACGCTTCCGACGAGATAAATTGTAAATGCAATTTAACAATTTCAATTCCTTGCAACGATACGTGTCTGCCGCTGAGTAAAAAATGCGATAAAATCAAGGACTGCGCGGATGGATCTGATGAGATGCAATGCGACATTTATAAGCCGATCTGTGAGAAGAATGAATTTGCTTGCGAGACTCTGGAATGCATACCGAAGATTTTCTATTGCGATGGAAATGTGGACTGCGTCGATGGTTCGGACGAGAAGAACTGCGAACATCTGCATAATTCTACGACAGTTAAGCCTCCGATTGATGGGTTAATGTGCGCGCATCCTTCGCGTTACTGTGATAACAAGACCAAATGTATTGATGTTAAACAACTTTGCGATGATAGGATTGATTGTGTTGACGGATCCGATGAGGGTTTACGGTGTAGTGAAAAGTTGTGTGAGCACAGCATGGAGTGTTCGCATCATTGCCACAATGCTCCAGAAGGGATTGTTTGCTCGTGTCCTCAACCTTTGCATCTGCAGTCTGATAAAGTAAATTGCTTGCAGACGCATCCTTGCGATAGTTGGGGTGTTTGCTCACAAACTTGCGAGACTAGAGGTGGTCAATATAAATGTAGTTGTCTGCCAGGTTACGCATTGGAGAGCGATGGTTTCAGCTGCAAAAGTTTGGATAGTAGAGTACCCTACGTAATTTTCAGCAATCGGCACGAAATTAAGGGAGTCGACTTGCATACGTTCAACGTGAAATCGTTCCTTTCCAGTTTGAAGAATACTATAGCTCTGGATTTCTTCCATACGAATGATACTGATATGATCTTCTGGACTGATGTAATCGATGATAAAATTTATAGAGGCACTTTAGTTGGTAACTCTTTGAGCAATATAGAGCCAGTCGTTCAGAGCGGTTTAGCTACGGCTGAGGGATTGGCAGTGGATTGGATCGGAGAAAATTTGTACTGGGTGGAAAGCAATTTGGATCAGATCGAAGTGGCCCGTCTGAATGGTAGCTTCCGCAGAACGTTGGTCGCAGGAGACATGGAGAGTCCAAGAGCTGTGGCTTTGGATCCGAGGGATGGATGGCTCTTCTGGACGGATTGGGCCAAATCCGCACCGAGAATCGAACGTTGCTCTTTAGCAGGTCTGAACCGATCGGTGGTGGTTCGCGTGGATTTGGTTGCACGCGGATTGTGGCCCAACGGATTGACCTTGGATTACATCCCAAGAAGAATCTACTGGATTGACGCTTTGTCGGATTCCATTCATACCGTCGATTACGATGGACACGATCATCGGGTGGTGATGTCGCATCACGACATGTTGTCGCATCCTTTCGCCATCAACATTTTTGAGAATAACGTGTATTGGACCGATTGGAGGACGAACAGCGTGGTCAGGGCTAACAAATGGAATGGCAGCAACGTTTTCCTGTTGCAGAAAACCTTAACGCAACCCTTTGATATTCAAATTCTGCATCCGAGTCGTCAGCCGAGAGGAACGGGAAATCCTTGCGGCACCAACAACGGCGGATGCTCTCATCTCTGTCTGCTCCACATCGAAGGGGAATACAGATGCGATTGTCCTCACGTCATGCGACTGAATTCCGATAATAGAACATGCGTCGGTAAGTTGAAATATAAACATTTACATTCGAAGCAAATTGTATTTTATGTTCAATGAAATGTGAACCGATGAACTTCTTATCAGTATAGAATGCATGCATACTCACATCTCAAAACTTTAATTAATTTTTATTATACAATTTATTTTTATGCTCTTTGACAAGTTAACTCAATCAACCACTATTGCCAAGAATGTGTTTTTTGAATAATAAAGTTTAGATTATTTGAAAATTACTTTTAAATTGTATAGTTATAATTTGTTTCAGTGAATGAAAGAGTTTTGCTGATTGCAAGGACGAACGAGATTAGGGGAGTCGATTTGGAGCAACCGGATTACCATACAATTCCAACCATTAGCATACCGCAAGTGTTAAGCCCCAATCAAATAGAATATCTCGCCTCGAACAATACTCTCTATTGGATAGATTCTCAAACCAACGAGATTAAACGATCAGGTTTAACAATAGGCCCATCGCAGACTCTCATCGACACAGGCATCGAACATCCATCCGGTTTGGCCGTCGATTGGCTTGCAGGATTACTGTTCGTCGGCTCACCATCCGGTATATTAGTGTGCAACTTGGATGGGGAATTGAGCTCGGTTTTGATCGATCAGGTTAGCATAGTTAGCTTAGCTGCTGATCCTAAAAACGGAAGGCTTTTCTGGATATCACTTTTCGAAAATTACTCCGAAATTGAAACGAGCGCAATGGATGGCAGCAAACGCGAAGTGCTTATTTACAATATGACTATGGCCACGAAGAGTTTGAGTTATGATCATGAATTGGACAGGCTGTATTATGTTAGTGACTTCGAGATATTTTTCCTAAATTTGACTTCTCGTGAATCCGTTAAATTGGTTTTAAATAAGAGCAGTATTGCTGCGGCTACAGTTTACAAGAATCTCATCTATTATGCTGATGATGATGATCAGTCGGTGAGGTCCGCTCATAAAACGACCGGAGCCAATGACACTTTCTTGAGGAACAGCACCGGGGTGTTGGCTTTGAGAATTTACGATCCGTCCGAACAAGTTGGAGAACATCCTTGCGGGAAGAACAAGGGAGGTTGTCAACATCTCTGCTTGCCGATGTCGGCCAACGGATATACATGTAAATGTGCTACAGGATTTTATATCGACGTCAGGGAACGTAGGGGTTGTTTGGGATACGAAGACTTCCTGTTTTATTCCCTAAATTGGGAGATTCGAGGATTACCTCTGAACGGTAGCAACACCTCCGAAGTACTTGGTCCCATCTCGAGAGTATCCATGGCAAGTGTGATAGATTTTTTGGCGAGTGAAAATAAGATCGTTTGGGGAGACAGCGATCACGGAGTGCTCACCAGCATTAACAGAGATGGAACACTGCGTAAAACTATTGTCGAACAATCGGAAGGAATTGAATCTGTTGGAGTGGATTGTTTGACTGGAATGGCGATAGATTGGTCTGCCAAAAATATATATTGGAGCGATCCCAAACACGGGGTGATTGAAGTCGCCAGAATGAATGGTTCTTCGAGGTACGTCGTGCTTTCTGATGACGTGGGAAGGCTTAATTTCATAGCCGTTGATCCGTTATCCGGAATCATGGTATGGGCCGGAGGAAACAAACTTGAGAAGGCCACTTTGGACGGTTCGAATCGAATGGTGCTCATCAACGGCACCAACAGCGATATAAAAGACGTTGCTTTGGATTTGGAGAGGAAATTCATTTACTTCTGCGACTCTGCCAGTAAAACAATCGAGCGGATCAGCTACAACGGCACCGATCACGAAGTGCTCTTAAACGATTCGCTTGAATACCCGGTGGCTTTGACGCTTTTGGACGATACATTGTACTGGGTGGATTCGACGCACGATAGGGGAAGCATCAAATCTGCTAATATAAACAATTTGGAAAGTTACAAAGTGTTGCTGAGACAAGCCGGAGATTCTTTGAAAGATATACAGATATTTTCGAACCGGCGACAGATGGGTAAGAATGCTTGCGCGAAGAATAATGGAGATTGCGAGCAGCTATGTCTTTTCAATGGAACGCATCCGAATTGTGCTTGTTCCAATGGTAATTTGGCTCCTGATGGAAAGTCTTGCCAGGAGTACGATAGTTTCGTGATGTTTTCGAAGGTCAGCAGCATTGATTCTATACACATGACGGATGCTGGAGAATTGAACGCTCCGTTCCCGAGTATCAAAAATTCGTGCTTCATGCGTAATGCCATCGGTTTAACGTTCAATTACAAACAGCAGAGGATATTCTATTCCGATATTCAGCACGGATTGATAAATACTGTTTATTTCAATGGGAGCGGTCATGCTGTTATTGTTGAAAGACAAGGTTCTGTGGAAGGTTTAGCTTACGAGCAAATTAATAACGCTCTTTATTGGACTTGTAATAATAATCCTAGCATTAGCAAAGTGAATTTAACGGTGGATGGTTTGAATGCGACTCAAGTTGAAGTTGTGATTAAGTTTAGTACTCGTGATAAACCTAGGGGTATTGCTGTGGACAGCTGCGGAGGACGTTTGTATTGGACCAATTGGAATTCCGCTGAGCCGAGCATAGAACGCGCCTTACTCAGCGGTTTCTATAAGGAATTTATAATAACGACGGATATTCGAATGCCCAATGGATTGACTTTAGATCATAAAGCTCAGAAGCTGTATTGGAGTGACGCTCGTTTGGATAAGATCGAAAGATGCGAATACGACGGAACTAATAGGGTTGTTCTTGCCAAAGTTATGCCTCAACATCCATTCGCGTTAGCAGTTTATGGTAATCTAATTTATTGGACCGATTGGATGTTGCGCGCCGTTTTAAGAGCCGACAAATTGACGGGACAGGATGTTACTTGGTTGAGGAGAGACGTTAAAAGACCGATGGGAATAATTGCGGTCGCCAATGATACAGATGATTGCTTTTCGAATTCTTGCAGCATTGCTAATGGAGGCTGCGAAGAGTTCTGCAGTCTTTCGGCTTCCGGTCAAGCAGTGTGCAGTTGCGACGATGGAAAGACTATATCCGAGGATGGAAAAACTTGCGTTATTGCCACGAGTTGCAGAGATGATTCCTTTCGTTGCTCCGATGGGGGTTGCATTCCATTTGTGTTAACTTGCGATGGTACCGCGCATTGCGCCGATAGCTCCGACGAAGATGCAGGCTATTGTAGCAACAGGAATTGCCCTCACATGTTCCAATGCTTGAACAAACGCTGCATACCCTTCAACTTGACTTGCAATAATATCGACGATTGCGGTGATTCCAGCGACGAAATGAACTGCACTTGCAATGAAGAAACGCATTTCAGATGCGGAAACGGTCAGTGCATATTGAATAGATTCAAATGCGATTTGGACCCCGATTGTCAAGACGATGCTAGCGATGAGATTGGGTGTAAGCCAGTGGATTGTTTAACGTTAATCAATTGCAAATATACTACAGCTTGTATTAGACCGGAGTGGATCTGCGATGGCGAGAACGACTGTTGGGACAACTCGGATGAACAGAATTGCACGAACAGGGTGTGCACCGATTTGGAATTCCGTTGTTCAAACGGAAAGTGCATAAGTTTATCGAAGAAATGCGACGGACACGCCGATTGCAAGGATTCCTATCTGGCTGCATTAAGTTCGGACGAATTGAACTGCAAAAGTTGTAAAGGGAATCAGTTTAGTTGCGGGAACGGTCTTTGCATTCCCGGTAGTTTTAGATGCAACGGACAGCCGGATTGCGAGGATGGATCCGATGAGAGAGGTTGCCAAGAGCAATGTATGGACGACCAATTTAAGTGCAAGGATAACGTATGCATTCCTCTCGATTGGCAGTGCGACGGTCATCCGGATTGCGCTGATTACTCGGATGAAACTGAGCATTGTTTGAAGAGGGAATGCGATTCTTCGGAGTTCCGTTGCAACTCGACCGGTCGTTGCATACCGATGAATTGGATCTGCGATGGAAAGGAGGATTGCACTGATGGTGCTGATGAACACTTGAATCAGGGATGCAGACCTTCTACATGCGATAATAACCAGTACCAATGCGCAGATCGATCGTGCATTTCAAAAATGTATTACTGCGATGGAGATTTTGATTGCAGCGATAAAAGTGATGAGCCTTCATCGTGCGAGCATGAGTGTTACTCTGGAGAATTTATGTGCACCTCATTGAAATGCATCTTGGAAATCTTCAGATGCGATGGAACAGACAATTGTGGAGACAATAGCGACGAGGAGAATTGTCCAAACGCAACGCCTGTATTGGATAAGGATTGCTTCCATTGCAATAATGGAATTTGCATTAACGAGACTCTTTTATGTAATGGTCAGGATGATTGTGGAGATTACAGCGATGAAAGTAAATGTCACATAAACGAATGTGAGACGGCGGTCAGTCCTTGCTCTCAGAAATGCATAGAAAAACCAGTTGGATACGAATGCGCTTGTGTCGATGGTTACAAAGTCAGCGTAAAAGACAAGTCGCTGTGCGACGATGTTAATGAGTGCTTGGAGAAGCCTTGCAGTCAGGTTTGCAGAAACACCTTAGGATCATACATTTGCAGCTGCGTTCAAAATTACACCCTTCTATCGGACAGATCTTCCTGCCACGCCGATAGTGATGTGACTCCAAAGTTGTTGCTTGCCAATAAGTATTACATACGAGAATTGAATTTGAACGGTCATTCAACATTACTGAGGCATAATTTATCAAATGCTGTAGCTGTTGATTACGACTGGGAATCAAAGTGCATCTTCTGGTCAGATGTTTCTCCCATCAGCAGTCACATCAAGAAATTGTGCAACGGTACCGTCCAAAACAACACCGTTCTCCTTCATTCTGCCACACTGCAGAATCCTGATGGTCTGGCTGTTGATTGGGTCGGAAAGAATCTATACTGGGCGGACAAGGGCTTAGATACGATCGAAGTTTCCACGCTCGACGGGAAATTTAGAAAAGTGTTGATATCTTCCGGTCTTCAAGAACCCAGAGCCGTGGCGGTCGATCCCATCAGGGGATACATGTATTGGTCGGATTGGGGCTCTGATGTTCACATCGGCAAAGCAGGAATGGACGGCTCCAATCCATCCATTCTGCTCGACGCTAATTCGAGCTTGGGATGGCCAAACGCTTTAACAATCGCTTTCGACACTGAAGAACTCTTCTGGGCGGATGCACGTGAAGATTACATCGCCGTATCCGATTTCGATGGGAAAAACATTCGCATCATTGCTAAGAGAATAAAAAATGCTGAACTGCAATTGCATCACGTCTTCGCAATCGCAGTTTGGGAAAATTACGTGTACTGGACCGACTGGGAGACTAAGTCCATCGAGAGATGTCACAAGTACCATGGAAATGATTGCAAAACTGTGTTAACAACTATTCACAGACCGATGGATTTGAGGGTCGTTCATCCTTTAAGGCAACCTCAGACTGATAATCCTTGCCTGAACGCAAACTGTTCAGCTCTGTGCTTATTAGCACCGAATAAGGAACGTTATACCTGCGCTTGTCCGGAAAATTATATCTTGGATGTGGACGGAAAGAGTTGCATTTCGAATTGCACATCGGCACACTTCGAATGTAAGACAACATACAAGTGCATACCGTTTTGGTGGAAATGCGATACGCAGGACGACTGCGGCGACGGCAGCGATGAACCGGAAGATTGTCCCGTCTTCAAATGCTCACCAGGAGAGTACCAATGCGACAACGGTGAATGCATTCATCCATCGAATCTGTGCGATGGTAAAAACAACTGCAAGGATAACAGCGACGAGAAGAATTGCAAAAATTATACGTGCCTCGATAAGCAATTTAGATGTAAAGGTAATTTATATTTATTTTTTATAATTTTTATTTATTATTAATATAATTGTATTTAATTTAGGAAATTCGACCGTGTCTCCTCGCTGCATACCTGGAGATCAAAGATGCGACAAAATAAAACATTGTCCACTGGGAGAGGACGAGGAAGGTTGTCCACCATCGAAATGTCCTCCGCGTAACTTCAAGTGCGACAACGACATGTGTATCACCGAGGTTTGGGTCTGTGACTTGGACAACGATTGCGGCGATAATTCAGATGAACCTGAGACTTGTAAAAACCGTACATGCTCTCCGGACAACTTCAGATGTAATTCCGGACGGTGCATCCCGATGTCCTGGAAATGCGACGGCGATTCAGATTGCTCGGAGAACGAGGACGAACCTCCATCATGTAAATTAGCAGATTTCCACACCTGTGAACCGACCTACTTTAAGTGCAACACGAATCGATGTATTCCGGGTAGATGGAGATGCGATTACGTTTCTGATTGCGTCGATGGTTCGGATGAAATCGGATGTAAGCCGAGGAATTGCTCTGAAAGCGAGTTCCGGTGCGGAGATGGTAAATGTATTAGGGGAAATCAAATTTGCGACGGGGAATTCCAATGTGAGGACAAAAGCGATGAAGAGGATTGCTTCACGAAATGCGGAAGTCTAGAATTCCAATGCCAAAATCCACATTATTGCATATCAAAGTAAGTAATTTAAAAAATAAATAATAATTATCTAGTCAGTTAAATTTATGAAATAACATAATTATAATTTGTATTTTTTAGCTATTGGAAGTGCGATGGTGACATGGATTGTGTAGACGGTTCCGATGAAGTAAACTGTAGCGATCGATGCCCCGATAACGGTTTCAAGTGTGAAAGTGGACTGTGCATCAACGAAGAATGGAGGTGCGATGGACAAATGGACTGCGAAGATGGTTCTGATGAGAAAATTGAGATGTGCGAGAGCTTGGCTTGTCCTCCCGGTCGTTTGAGATGCAGGAACAACAAATGCATCCCGATGTCTTTGCTATGTGACGGAATCGATCAATGCGGCGATTCCAGCGACGAAGAATCCCTCACCTGCAAAGTCCTAGGCGTTTGTCCTCTTCATCAATTCCGATGCAGCAACTTTAAGTGCATCGACGAGAAACTTCGCTGCGATGGAGAAAACGATTGCGGCGATGGCTCAGACGAGGTGGACTGCAACAATTCAATCTGCCATTACGGGCTTTGCTCTCAGCAATGCTTCGAGAGGAAGAACGGTAGCCACATATGCAAATGCATATCAGGTTTTCAACCGTCCAGAGATGGAGGTTGTCAAGCTACCGGACACGCTGCTAATTTGGTCGTCGTTGTGGAAGCCGAATTGAGATTGATTTCTCCTTACGTTTCCGGATCGACAAGTCAATTCAACAAACAGAAGGTTGGGTCAGGTCCGAATTACAAACTTGATGCCGTTGATATACTATATCAGTCCAAGCAGATAACAGCTTTCTGGACGGATCATCACAATAAGCAGGTGCAGAGTACGCAACTGATGATTCTGGATGGTTCAAGCAGGTCGACGCGCGATAGCGACATCAAGATCATTCTGAAGAGTCTTAAAGATCCTCGAGGTCTTGCGGTAGATTGGGTTGCGAAGAGATTATACATCACAGATTCTAGCAGGATTTTGGTTTGTTCTCTGGATGGATCGCGCGTTTACACGTTGGTTTCTGGTGAAATACAGCAACCGCGCGATATCGTAGTGGCTCCTCATCAAGGACTGTTGTTCTGGACAGATTGGGGTTTAATACCTAGGATAGAATCGTCACACATGGATGGTAACTTCAGGAAAACTCTTCGCCTAACAGATTTGCTCTGGCCAAGCGGATTAGCCATAGACCATCCAGCAGAACGTATCTACTGGTCCGATCCTAAAGCATCAGTAATCGAATCGGCCAAGTTCGATGGAAGCGATCGACAAATTGCCAAACGCTTAGCTTTAAGTAAGTTTGCGTTATTATTATTCAATTATTATAATTCTTAATAATTTAACAATTTGCAGGTGAAAGACCGTACAAACTGGACGTTTTTGAAGATTTCGTTTATTTCACCACGCATCAATCTCACAATGTTTTGCGTATGAACAAATTCGGACGTGGCAACTCTTCGCATTTGGCTCAAGAACTACCTAGACTTGCCGATATTTTGATCATTCAAGAGCAGAAGCAGAAGTATTTAACGAATCCGTGTCAGAATGCTTGCGGCTCAACACAGTTTTGCTTGCTGCAACCGGAAGGAACAACGTGCGTTTGTCCGGATGGTTACCTTCTTCAAGACAACAATGTTAGTATTCCATTTTCACATATGGTTAGTAGTTATATTAATATCTTATTATTTTTATAGAGTTGCGTCGTTATCAACTCCAATGCTCCCAATTGCACTTTGAACTGCAATTTAGGCACTTGCCAATTATCCGCGACTGGACCGAAATGCATTTGTCCCGCACAATACAGTGGACCTCATTGTGAACACTATCGTTGCTCACAGTTCTGTCGCAACAAAGGTATGTGCTACTCGGATCTTCTGTCGGCTAAAGGACCGGATGGAGTCGCTCCGTTTAAGTGTATTTGTCCACCTCAGTGGACGGGAGAACTATGCGAAACTGCGGTGGATCTCTGCACGGATCGCTGCTACAATAATGGTACATGCTACAGTGCGAGATTGGGAATCGCTTCCTGCGATTGTAAACCGGGATTCTCCGGGTTCAGATGCCAGCATTGCTGGAATCACACCTGCTCGAACGGTGGCGTCTGCTCGCGACAGGACGGTAAGGAATACTGCGTATGCCCTGCCGGTTACCGCGGTCCGAATTGCGAAGTGTCCGACTGCAAGGACCACGATTGCGGCGATCACGGAACGTGTGTTATAAGACCAAGGGTAGGTCCTGCGTGCCAATGCGAACCGGGATATTCTGGGAATAAATGCCAGCAGTACGCGTGCACCGGTCTCGTTTGCAAGAACGGTGGAACCTGTAAGATCAGCAATAAACAACCAGAGTGCGTGTGCCCACCTCTCTTCGGAGGTCGCAAATGCGAGACTAATCTCTGCAAAGGATCTTCGCCTCCGGCAGGGTGCGCTTCGGAGGAAGGCTGCAACTGCAGAAACGGCGGAGAATGCGTTACCGTAGGCGGAATGAATATATGCAAGTGTCCTGATACTTGGGGCGGAGAAACCTGCGATAATTACATTGGAAACAATAACGTTTGCAAGGATCGCTGCAAGAACGACGGAATTTGTCAGACAGGTGGTGTTTATATGACTCCTATCTGTCACTGCACGAACGAGTGGACGGGAGAGTTATGCGATTATCCCATCAAGTGCAGATTCTTCTGCAAGAATGGTGGCATCTGCAACATCGTTGAGGACGCTCCGAAATGCACATGTCCTCCGAACTTCAGCGGTTCCCAGTGCGACAATCGCGAAGAAACGGCAATGAAGAAAACCGGCGACACGCACGTTTGGAAGATCTTCACGTACACCCTCACCCCTATCTTCGTTTTAATTCTTCTCGCTGTTCTCGTGCACTACATCATTCGCAGACAGCGAAGACCATTTGCTCACGAAATCCTTCAAGAGAGCGATTTCAATAACCCAATGTATCAAGAGAGAGACGCGGAACCCTTCTCTTTAGACGCTGACAAGGTAATAGGATCAAGAAATTGTCTCAAACAACAGTAAATATAAATAACTTGTAATCTTTCGTAGCCCAACAATTTCCTGAACCCCGTTTACGAAACGGTCTACAACGGAACGAGCAGCGCTAAAGACGAAAAGACCGGCTTGCTGCAGCAATCCACCGAAGACATCCCTCCGACAATCCAAGAGCAATAGAATGGTTTACATATCAGTTTTATCATATTTTAACTTTCTTTATTTTTTTAAATCAAGAGAATGTTTGCTGTGAAATGTGCCATTTGTTTCTTTATGTTTTTTTTACGTCGTAATTTAGATATAATGTAAGAGTAGGTTTTTCCATGTTTCTCTCTATCTTTTACCTCTACTTTTCTTCTTACAATCTTTGACGAATTCTTGCCACCCGGAAGAAAAGAAGAAAAGAAAATGAGCGCCCTCCCTCCCTCGAATAAAAAAAAATACAAACATTTGATATGCGTCCAAGAATGAAAACAAATCGAGTGACTGATTTTTTAAAAAAAATGATATTAATATGAAATAAAATACTAATAAATATATTTTTATGTAAATACTTTTTTCGTCTTGTATGTGCCAATAATATGATAGACACATATTTATAAATAAATATATATATATATATATATATACAAAGAGGATTCATCTCGGATGAATATACTAACGAGAAAGGAAGAAAAAATAGTTGTGATTTGTGGTTGTAAATTTGTACGTTTTTTGCTCAAATTTGATTATATTTACACATAAGACTTTTTTATATATACATACGATTATTAATTATTGTATTAATATCACTTTACGTGTTTTATTTTTAAACGATGAATAAATTAATTGACGTATTGTGTTAACTGAGAACTAATAAATCAAATAAATCCACCTTCTTCGTTGCACCATCATTAATACCATACATTTGTTATTTAAAACTTAAATCTAGGTAATTCATTTCCATATAATTTACATTAAGTAACAGTTTAAAATTACCATTTAAATACATATGTACACAATTTACATTCATTTCCTTTATATGTGCGTCATATTATTTTCGTCTAATTCGAGGCCGCTGTTCTCGTATCCTTTTCCGACGTTTTCGGACATTTGCATTTGATTAGACTTTTCCTCGTCCTTCGGGGCTGCGCTTTCCTTTCTATTCATTATATACATAAAGCTGAAATTTCACTTTCGTTAGTTTCTTCAACTTTTACTTATTACGATCACCTTACATTATAATTACCAGACACACTAAGTACATGCAGAATCCCATTAAGAAAAAGGACGCTGGGAAATACTCTAGCGTGTATTGGTAGGACTTCGTGAAGATCGGTAAGATGATGACAGCACCTAAGGTTTCGCACAACGTGAAGAGCGATTGGGCTTTACCTAAATCATCGTCGGTGACGACTTTTGTTGCTAAGGATCTCATTCCTACGACGTACAAGCTTATGAAGAAGCTCACGGCTGTGCCTGGAATCGAGAGGTTTCTTTGAAAAATGCCCACAGCTTTTATTTGTTCGATTTACCGATGTAAATTGCGGTCATCGTCTTCACCAAAGCGTATATCACCACAGTGATCATCTTATCGACTATGCTAAAGATTATGATGCCGTAGTCGGTGAATTTCAATAGTTTCGTAAATAAAGGAACTCCAACAATAACACCTAAAATAAAACGGAATTGGATCATTTTTATCAACAAATTTATGTAATTAAGTTAGATTTGTATAAAATCTTTAATTATTATTGAAACTAAGTGTTTAAGAAATAACTAAAATATATTTTTATTTGACTATTGAACATAAATAATATAAAAAAAGTGTTTGATGCAAGAACAGCCTTTAAAATTCTGTTTTTAATTGGGAGAAAGTGAGTTTGTCGACTTCCACTCTATTAATACGCATTCTTTGTGATTAAGATTAATGTCAACTCTTTAAATTTAGAAGAAGAAAAAAATAAAGAAGCGAAATGATCCACTTTTTCGCTCACGTATATTAATCATTACATGTTAAAAATAATGCTGATAAAAAAAAATCAGTTATCTAAATTTATCAAAGACTATTTCTTTGACCTCGTGAGATTACCAATTTCAATGATAATTAGATTATTTATATAATTCTTAGAAGTAAAGAATTATTGCATTGTTATTTATTAGTTACTAAGAATTTGATGAGTTGTTATTGAATTTGTTTTATTTATTATTGAAATTTTATTTGCTTTAAGAATAAGCAATATTATTATGAGAAATTATTGTATTTGTGAATACTTTTACTTTTTTTTGCAACCTTGACATCTAAATGTTAAGAAATTTTCTAAAATATTTAATGTGATTGGAATTTTTGTCTGTTTGATTTAAGTGTTTGTGATTTAATTGTATTAATATAATTGTTACCTGCTAAATGTACGCAAAAATTAACGGTAAGGAAGTATCCGAAACCAACAGAGGTCAAGCTGAAGGTTTCGAGGAAGTACAGATTAGCTAAAGACCCTTCGCCGCTTAAATATCCGCTGATCAAAAACGAGACGGTCATCAGCAAAATGATGTTGGTTCTGTTAAAGTTCGGACTCTTCTTCACGAGTAAATTTAACGTTTGCAGAACGTGCGTGGGATTGAACATATCGACGAGGCAGTCCTTCTTGAATTCAAGTTTGGATTCCCTCTTTTCTTTGATGAAAAATATTCCGTAGAGAACGGCACAGGCGTACAGAATCAGGGCCAAAGTGAAGACCCCGTAGTATCCTACAAATTCGTAGAGAATTCCGCTGAGAGATTGGGCCAAGGGCACGCTCACGCTCAAAACAATTTGAACAATACCGATCCTCACGGTACGCATTTCCATCGTGCTTATATCAGCTATGTACGTGTAAAGAGCCATGATCAGGATCGGTTGACCACCGAAGAATGAAGGGATTACAGTCTGGCAAATACCGTTCACCCAAAGCGGTAGTTCCCGCATGAAGAAGACGCTTATTAGGAGACTGATGCAAGCGAAGACTTCTCCGATAATCGGGATGATCATCAAGGGTTTCCGCACCTTGTGACGATCGCTGTAGGATCCCAAGAAGATCACTAAGATGATAGGCACGGCGCTCTGAAACGGAGTATTCCAGGTCTTCATATCCGTGATCACCACTTGAACCTTCTTGTATTCCGTCGTGTAGTTTTTGACCATTCCTTCGAGGATCGCATCGCAAACTTCGTCCGTGAAATTTCCATCGGCCTTGCACCCTTTCTCAATCTCCAGACTATAAATAGACGTAATGCAGATCGCCGTCGCGATTATGTATAAAGCGAGCATCGGCTCCACCGTGATCACCTCCCTCAGATGTTTAAACTTCTCCCCGGCGCTCATCTTCCAGAAAGTCCGCTTCTTAACTTCTTCCGCCTCATCCTGCTTGCTCTCCGGCAATTCCATCTCATTCACTTTCCGCGCACAAACTGCAAGAAATCACCGTCGCATCGTATATATATAATTAGATGCCTTTAAACCTGTTCTCTCTCATCTCAACTCATCGCATCCCTCACCTTCCTTCAAAATAATAAAATACGAGCGCCGTTCCGGGCCCAAACCCGAATTCAACGTTCGGAACATCCATCGAGCACGCAACCTTTGGCATTTCGATTAACATTCCACACAGATTTTTTGGGCAATCGCACTCGCTTTGAGGCCGAATCATCTTCTTGCTGCACTAATGTGTATACATCGCATTTGTTTGTTTGTTTTCGTTTGTTCATTGTTACCTTGAAAATATGGAATTAGCATAATTACAAACGAATTAGTGATCAAATTGTGTAAGAATTTTATTGATGATAATGTGGAATTTATACACATCATTTCCTCTACTTATTAACATTATCGCACGTAAAAGAAAACAGGATTTAAAACTTCCAACAGCATTGAGAAAAATCTTGCGCTCATACCAAACACGCAAGAGATTGTTTTCGTTAAGAATCATTTTTAGATTCAAAACCTATTGCTTATCGAAATTTCTATAGAACAAATCATAAACATATTTCGAATTAAAAAGTTTCCAATTATTTTACGTAAGGTATACATTTTAAATTTATTAGTCTACAAAAAAAACTACTTTCATTTACAATTTTTGTATAAATTAATAAAATATAATTGAAACAATTCATTCACATTTAAAAGAAATTATAAATATTATGAATGTAACTTTTCACAAAGTTATTTTTATATTCTATCAAGCGCTATAATTAAAAAATAACATAATAAAGAGTAACATTATTTATATCTTCTCAAATGCTTTAAATATTTGTAATTTTTAAATAATTAATTTATTGTTGCAATAAATCAAACTTAAAATTTAAATAAATAGAAATACGCTGTTTATTAAAATATTAATACAAATAAATAACTAATTTATTAATGAAAGTTATTCAAATTAAATAATTAAAACGAAATTAGAAAATATCTATATTTTGAGCTTCCTCTGCTTTGTGCTTCGTTGTCCTCTCTAAAACATACTTTTTATGTAGCTCTTCTAGCAAAACCGTCTTCTCCATTCTCTCCTGAGCGATCTGCTCTATTTTCTTGTAGAACACTGAATTAGTGGGAAAGCAGTTTCTGAAATTCCTTCGGTCCAGCCTGTAAATCTCGCAGATTTCAATTGCAACAACATTGGCAACGCGTTTCTGATCTTTGGATATTAAAGCGATTTCGCCAAAGTAAGCCCCATCTTGCAGATGGCAAATCTGGAAGGTAATACTTAACAATTATGTTAAATTAATGGAAATGTTTCATTAACTTCTTTTCCGGTTGGCGTTGATACTGCTACAGTTCCATTAGATATGAAGTACATGCAATCACCGATTGCACCTGCCTTTACAATTATGTCATTGTACAGAAAGACTTCGTGCCTTAAATGGTGAACGACCTCCGAGATGATTTCGGAAGGTAAGTCTTTTAATAGTGGAACACTGTCGATAAGCGTGCGACAAGAATGTAAATTGATGTCTCTCCGAAGAGTTTCTGCAAATTGGATTTGTGATTTGAGGATGGCAATGTTAGTAGTACTCACCGGAAAGCATAGCCATTATGGTGCTCTCCCTGAAATATTTCTTCTGGAAGCGGTAATCGTAATAAGAAAGGATTCGCTCCTTCATGTTGTTAGGCAAATCTTTGTGCGACATGTAGCAGTTCACCTGCGATAGAATCTCATTGTACTTGATCTCGGAGGAGTTCATGGAGATGATCATCTGAAGAACCAACACCAGAAGCAAGTTGCAGAAGATGTAACCGATTGGGGAGAAAATCAAGAAGCAGGTGAGCTCGCGGGGTTCCGTAATTTGGAAGTAAACTGTTCTGCGAAATCCAGTCACAATCGATACGCCTAAAAGTTCTTCAACTTATTTACCTACGCGAGATACGTTTTCGAAGTAGTTACCTAAGAGATACGAACTGACCTTATGCAGAGATTGGCAGTAAATGGATAGGTAATCGTAGAGAAGCGCGTTTCTCGTTGATAAACTGGGAATTGGGTACTCATTATCGTGATTGAAGTAGTAAAACCATTCGGATATAGAGATGTACATGCA
Organism: Nicrophorus vespilloides; assembly: GCF_001412225.1. Taxonomy (NCBI): domain Eukaryota; kingdom Metazoa; phylum Arthropoda; class Insecta; order Coleoptera; family Silphidae; genus Nicrophorus; species Nicrophorus vespilloides. The sequence goes on from NW_017098835.1 coordinate 63,652, forward strand.
CGTAGACCAATGAAGCGCCAAAAGGGAAACTAAGAGATACTTGAGGCTTCGCCTAGAGTAGTAGTAATGTCTGATCAGTTCAGTGGTGTGACCCAAGTACTTTAAAAACTTCTTGATGCGAAGAAATTTGAACATGGTCACAATCTCGCAGATCCTTAGGACCTTCGATATCCGCAAACTCGGGTATATTTTACAAATTACACCAGTTATCAAGTATATCGGTATTGAGCACACCAAATCGCAGTAGAATCCGAATGAAGCCATGTAATGTCTAGATTATATAAATTATGTAATATACTTAAAATCCATTTAAATTTTTAAAAAATTATTCACCTATTGATGCTCGAAGGCGCAAGTATGACCTCTTTCTTATTCTGTATGCAGAAACCGGTGCAAAATTGAAGAATTAAGTCCAGAAGGTTAAGAAAATCTAGAAAAACTTCTGTTGTCGAGGTATATTCAAAATATCCAACGATATTCGTGTCAATGCTACTGGGCATAAAAAGAATATTCATCGGGACGATGAACAGATATATGTAAAAAATCACCAAGAAAATAGCTTCCCACCAAACTCTGCAAAACATTAAGAAGTCACTCACCTATCGACAACAACAAAAAGGAATACCTGAATAAACAGAACGGATGAATAATGTGCTTGTATTTAAGAGACATATGGCGTTTGATCTCTTTGTCGATGGAATCCAAGCTGCGAAAGTAGAACTTCGTCATCGGATTTCGCACCGAAATTAATTTGATGCTCCAGAAGTTCAACCTCCAGCGTTTCATGTTCTTCAGAGCTTGCGTCGTGTCATCATCCAAAGTGCACACGTGATTGCTGTAGAAATGCATCGCTTCTTCGGCAAATTCTGCTTGCAGATAAAACTTTAAGTCTCAATGTTTATTTGAATCTATGGTAACCAGTTAGATAAAACGTATTTAAAAAAAAAACAAATTGGTTAATTTTCAAATAAGCGTGACTTCATAGTAAACATGTTTCTTAGTTAATTATCCGGTATTTCCTGGGAAGGTTAAACAGAGTGCATACACGAATCAAGGAAACAGCAAAACGATTATTATTAACTAATGTACATGTGTTTATTTTCTATTTGTCTATAAACAGTTTAATGTTCTCCGGGGACCGGCGAAGTCTTTCCGTACTTCTTGTCCCACTCCCTGATGAATTCAATCTTGCGTTGTTCCCTCCTTGCGAAGTAATCTTTGTATTGGGCTTTCTCCAATGGATGCCAATAGTCGAGGACCCAATCTGGTGGGATGACTTCTCTTGCGTAGGCAACACCTCCGGGCGATTCCGGGACTAAAAATCATTAGAATGTAATAACAAACCTTCGTAATATTTTTTTTTTCCTATAAACAAGCAATATTTACATTTCCTTGGGTGCCAATGAGCCTTCTGGAAAAGTTCGTCTTCCGCTTTATTCATAAGATCTTTCACGATACGCATATCTTTGATTTCGCGATTATCATCGAACTTCTTCCTCATAAGCACAGCATGGTATCTGAAGACCTCTCTAAAAAAAAACAACAACAAAATTTCCAATAAAATTCAAAATTAAACTGTTCTAGCAAAGTCAAAAAATTCAAGTTTTGGCACTTGTCAAAAATTTCAAATTATATAAGATGGTAAATTTATTTGCAAATATCGAATTCAATATTAATGTCTCAATATATTTCCAGGTATCTGAATACATTTTTGAGTGCCTTTCGAAATTTGGTGAAGTAATAAATGATATTCTTGAATTTGATATACAGACACCTCAAGATTTGTATGTTTTCCTTAAATTTTGTGCACTCTTCTCATTTTTCATACTGGTGTGGAAGAACTTGAATTCAGAAGATATGTAAACAATTGGCACTCAATAAAAATGACCCTTTTCACTATTTCATTCTTGGTTATCATAGTTTTCCTGTATCTGCAACAAGCCAAAGTAATCTTCCATTCGCATAACAGGATAATTGCAGCTCCTTAGGCATTTCTTCCTATAAGAATAAATGGAAATAGGGATTTAGGTATGGGTAACATTCAAGGGTTTTCCTTTTGGAAGCTCTGTACGAGTGGATCTCTTCATTATTATACATAGTGGGTTATGTAACATAACCTCAAACTCACCTTCTGTCGTACCAGTTCTCCAGGTGACGCAGGGATCTCTTGTATAAGTTCTGCACCTTCCTGGTATGGGAGACTAGTCCCAAAACAGGTAATTGGGCCATTCTTAATTCAAATTTAGCGCACCCTTAGGATCTCTAAAAAAATACTGAATTTCTTCAACTGTCAACGAACGACAGCTGATGTCAGGATAATTAAATGTATCTCATTCAGATGGAGCTCAAAATAAAGATCTTAATATTTTCTAGAATATTGCAAGAAGCTATAATAACCAGAAATATTCTTTAATTGTATCATTAAATGTACCTAATACTCAAGTTTTATTAATAATTTTTAAAACTTATAATTCTAGATAGGCAACTTAATTTACACATCATAATGTTAATAATTAAAAACTTTACTATCCTTACGAAGAACAATCTAATATTGATATAAAATACGTATAATAAGAAATAAATTGTTAGTATTCATCTGGTAGTAGAAATAATATAAAAAGTAACATATTAGATAAAATTTATAATCCAATTGGAAAATTATCAATATAATAATTATTCGGATCAATAAATGGAACTTTTATATGATATAAACATACTTATTTATATAATTTGTCTTTACCTTAATGCTTTATTTCCAAAGTTTATGTTAAAATATTTCAAAAACTTAATATTTGTACTATAATTATTTTCTACATTTATTTATTTACAAACTAAACTTTCCTCGTTTTCCCCAGAATAAGTAAATGAGTTCAAACGGGATTTTAGAAAATTGAATATCAGGAGCTTATGAATAGAAGAGGTCGCTTTTACAGCTAGTTCTAACCCATATGATGCACGCCTAACAACCATCAAGAATGCAGCAGCTGCACATCTCTCAACTCATGTTATCCTAGTACGAAAATTTCGAAACTGAAATTCATGCAATGTTCTAAAGAATTTGCGCGCGTTTTAAAACGACAAAGACAAACTCTTCGCTTCTCTGATCTCCTGGTACTCGACAGTACAGGTAACCCTCCGATAACACGCGGTTTTAGTCATGATATTATATTTCTAAGATGCAGCAGATCAGCCGAACTGCAACCAAGTTTTTAGCATTTTTATAAATGAAAAAGTTTAAGAATATCCCAGGTGTAAACTTAATAATAATCATTGTATATTTAAGCACTCATAGACCTATGGAAGGGTCGATTTGTGATTGAATAAGCACTGAAATGTGTTAAAATCAATTGCAACAATTTGAATTCCCTTTGTTTACTACATTAATTGCAGTATTCTCTGGTTGATGGCGCCATAGTCGAAATTGCAGGTTTTGTGTTAGGAATATACGTACTACGGACCACTGTTATGCCGAACCACCAATAGAGGACAATCTGCAAAGCTGACTATCGATGTGTTAAGCTCGGTATGAGGGCTGATGTGGGCCACATTTATCGCTTGGATTTGCATAAGGCTCCTAATTGGTTTCGGTACTTCAGTTGGTGATGTAAGTCCTGCAGTTGGTAGTGCCCGTACGTGCAGCGCCCTCTGTTGATGGTCCAGTATATGAGTGGTCCATTATATGCATATTTCTAACAGCTGGACCTAACCTAAGATTTCTTATAGGTTAGAATTATTGAATTATATGAATGAAAATAAATAGAAATGAACTCGAAAATTACTTTATCCACCAGCAAAATGTATTCGCTTTTCGTTAGAAGCAGATTGAATAAATGCACGAATAAAAGTAAGATATAAAATTTGAAGAAAGAAATACAATTTTCTATTATAATTTTTCAGGATTCTTGGGTAACTTGCAAAGTGAATCAACCAGACAAAATGAACTCTTTGATTTGGAGAAGAAAAGGCAGAGGGAAGAGATTGGAAGGATTGACAAGATTGAAGTAGAAGTGCAATGTAAATCCGAGTCAAAGACTTATGTCATGAATAAACTAATTTCCACTCCATATGATTGTGCAAGGCGTATGCAAACTTAATTAATTGAAATGCAAAAAAACTATAGTTGTATTTCTTTTCAGATCTTAATGAAACCATAATGAATAAAACAGCTGTGGCTCTGATCAATGGTGAAACTCTTTGGCACATGCACAAACCTTTACCAGATTCTTGCAAATTGGAGTTTTTGGATTACAAAGTATCTCAGCCTGGACAGGTGAATAAGGCGTTCTGGAGGACGTGCAGCTTTTTGCTAGGTGCTGTAGCAAGCAATGCATTCAAAGATAAAGTTGATGTTCAACTGCACAGTTTCCCCATACCAAATGGTGATTGTTACATGAGTTTACAATAATTTGATGAGTATAAGATTGAATTGGTTTTAGTCAAATCCGGAAGTTTCGTTTATGATATACAATTGTCTTTGGACAATTGGGTTCCTACAAGCAGTGAGCTCAGGGTGTTATCAATGGAAATGATCAAATTCTGTCAACAGGCTCATCCGATCGAGTGTCTCGATGTGACGGCAGATTTTGCGTTGGTTTTGTTTAAGGAGAATCCGCATAAGACGATGCAAATTCCGGACATCGCTGCTAACAATAATGGAAAAGTTACACTGTTCAGAGCTGGACCTAATGTGGATATCTCGAAAGGCCCGATGATCGCTAATACCAATCAGCTGGGCAGAACGACCGTGACGAATGTTATTAAATTGGACACGGATATCAAAGGAAGTCCAGTTTACAGGTTCCAGGGTGTCGCCTTGCCGAGTAGCATCGTTTTGAATCATTTCGCTTATGGTTTATTGGAAGAACGAGCGAAGAATTTGGTGAGTTTACATTGATAAAAGTCTACTTATATAGGATTCATTGATTTCAAATTTGATTTTTTTTTTAGAATTCTGCAAGGATTCCAGGCTCTCAGGACGTTACCACAGAGGATAACAGTTTCATGGCTCAAGCGACGAACTAAATCCAATTCTATTTATTACAATAGTAATTTGTATTTTTAAATAAATTTAAATATTACGATATTTACCTTTTCGCTTACAAACTACTAACAATGCAACCGATTTCTAATGTAAAAAAAAACAAATATTTTTATATTGGTGTTGTATTTGAGCAAACGAAACACGGAAACTTCTTGCTCGTGTAAACTCTCTGATAAAATTATTAATTTATTGACCCCGACGACACAAATTGATAATAGATTTTTTTTCATAGAGTAAACAGACATACGAAATAACAAAGTCTTCCAATGCAGGAATGCGTTAAGAGAATTAAAACCTAAACAAACAAAAATACAAAGAACAATGAGCGGAGATAACCCAGTGGGATTTTTGTATTCACAAAATCAATAATGCGCTTTTAAAAGAAAATAGTAGTTTTCTTAAAAGTAGGTAGGAGGGTTCGTTTTATTTTTGTTTTGAATTTTCTACCTGGTAGGATTATACATATGCAGGTGCACGGCTGAAATAGAAATCCCTATAATTGAGCCTGAAAAGTGGTTTCGATACGTAAAAAGCTGACGCGCCGCTCGTCAATCTAAACCTCCTTCTACACTTTTATCATCTGTTTTGCTCTCTGTAAGAGGTCAGGATTTTTAAATAAATTTCGCTCCGCTTCTCCGGCCGTCCGTACTCCTCATCAGTTGTGATCCGAGGCACGAACTGTTCGCAACGAAGATGAAGACGATCCTCGTTTTAGCCGCTTTCGCTTTGGTGGTTCTTGCAGGTAATTGGTTTATATTAATGAACAATGGGTTTACGAACGCGGTGTGATTCGATTAAGAATGTCGTGCGAATTACAATTATTGCGTTCTCTCGACATTGCTCATCCTAACCAAAGCACGTCTAAAATTACACGTCTTATCGATTTTGCTTTCACCGAGAAACGTTTAAATGCAACAATAATTCTTCTGTTGCAAACAAAAACAGATTAGATTATATTTGCAAAGCGCATGCAAAATATTTACTGCAAATCTTTTCCGATTATTTTTAAATACGTCTTTATCGAAAGAATTTCTTTTCAGCTGAAGAAACATTTTCGATATCTTAGTTGTTTATTTATTTTAAAAGCAAAGCTTGACGTAATTATTTGCAATTATTTCTTTTTATTACTTTCGTTTTAAGAGTTTATTATGATTTGTTTAATAAATACGCATTATTTTTTCTTTATTTTGTAGGTGAAGCAAAGAAATTGCGTAAACTAAAGAATCCTAATTGGAGTCCAGTTTACACTGTAAAAGGCACTTTGTTTATACCTTACGCGGAAATCAGCGAACCCTTCTACGCTTGGTAATGTATTTTTCAAAAGTTGAGAATTAGAAAGTTTCTATCGATTCGTTTTATATTAGGTACGATGCTCCGGCTAAGCAATCTCGTATCGACTATTACGGTGGAATGGTGAAGACCTATCAGCTTGGTACTAGCGGAGGATTCGGGACCAGTTTGAAAATCGCTCCGGTTACCACCGAAACCGAATTGAACTCCAACACTTGTCTGCAAGTGAACGGGACCGAGGAATATTCGATCGAACCACAAGCGATTCTTCCGAGCCTCACCGGATTCGAATGCGTCGGAGAAGAGATCATCGATGGAACCGCTACCGAAAAATGGGTGATGACCGAGAAGATCGGCCAAAAATCGAACAAATACACCATGTGGATGAAATGGAAGAACGATCAGAACAATCAGGACATTAAATACGCTGTTCCAGTCAGGTAAATGAAATCGTATCAGATTTAATCATAATCTAATTACGATTTATTTCAGATACGAAATGAAGGGATATAACACTTTGTTAGGTTCGCACTACGACCATTATTACTTGGAATACGATTACTATGACATCAATAACATCGATCCAAACACGTTCGAAGTCGATCAAGGTAAATTAAATCTTCAACCTAATTCATTGATTTCATTTAAACAAATATGTTTTAGGTATGAAATGCAGTGCTTTTCCGGGACCCGGAGATCGTCACATTTACACCTTTAACCCGATGAAGGAGTTCATCCATCCGGCGACAACCACGCACGTCGATTTTGAGTACAAGAAATTTGTGAACAAGCATGGTAAACAATACAGCAACATGGAACACTTCAAACGCAAGGAAGTCTTCAGGCAGAACATCAGATATATCCACGCACACAACAGGCAACGCAAGAGTAAGTTTAAATTGTATTTTTTTGTGATTTTCTTTTAAATGTTTTCTTTTGATTAGGTTTCACTATGTCCGTGAATCACTTGGCCGATCGCACTCCGGTCGAGCTGAAGGCGTTGAGAGGTCGCATCAATTCCGGAGGTTACAACGGCGGAGACAAGTTCCCTTATACCAATATCAAAGCCGATCAATTACCAACTCAATTCGATTGGAGAATTTACGGAGCTGTGACCCCTGTTAAAGGTAATTATCAATCGTTTGAATGTAGGTGATACTAATTGATTGTTTTTTCAGATCAATCCGTTTGCGGTTCTTGCTGGTCTTTCGGTACCATCGGAGCTATTGAAGGCGCGTATTTCTTGAAGAATGGGGGTAACTTGGTTCGTTTGTCTCAGCAAGCTTTGGTTGATTGCTCTTGGGGGTAAGATTTAAAACGTGACCATTGCTTATATACTAATTTTTGTTTTTTTTTGTTTTAAAGATACGGAAATAATGGTTGCGATGGTGGTGAAGACTTCCGCGCTTACCAATGGATGCTTAAACACGGAGGTGTTCCAACCGAAGAAGAATATGGACCTTACTTGGGACAAGTATGTTCTCTGCACAAGACAAAACGCTCATTTCTCAAAATAATATCTATTCTAGGATGGTTATTGCCACGTCAACAATGTCACTTTGACTGCTAAGATCACCGGTTACGTTAACGTTACTTCCGGCGATGAAAACGCTTTGAAGCTGGCTTTGCTCAAGCACGGACCAATCAGCGTTGCCATTGACGCCAGTCCACGTTCCTTCAGCTTCTATTCGAACGGTGTTTATTACGAACCCAAATGGTAAATTAAGATTATCTAATCTTGTCTCTTTATAAACTTCTATATTTTTTGTTTGTTTCTTAGCGGAAACAAATTGGACGAATTGGATCACGCCGTTCTCGCTGTTGGATACGGTAGCATCAATGGTAAAGACTATTGGTTGGTTAAGAACAGTTGGTCCAATTATTGGGGCAACGATGGCTACATTTTGATGTCGGCCGAGAACAACAATTGCGGCGTCATGACTACGCCTACTTACGTGACTATGTAGGAAGAACTAAATAAGTTTACAATATTAGTGATTTTAACGAAAGCAATATAATATAAATAACAAATATTTCTACAACTAATACTACCCTGTTTTATATATTTACCCAGCAAAAAAAATCCTGTCTTTTTTAGAAATAATAGAATTCTACAAAATCTTACAAAGTTATTAAAGTTAAATATGTTTTTTCATGTTATGAAATTGATTGGCATCAATTCCATTAACTTATTAATTATTAAAACACGATATTGATGATTTAAAAAGCTGTAGTATTCAATGTGATACAAAAAAATATATTCTCCTGTGTTGCTACAATTAAAAATGTTGAAACACGTAATAAAAAATGATTATTAGATTGTATTAAATATATTTATTTAAAACAATTAATGACAATCAGTCACTGACTTAACTCAAATAATAAAAATGATTACAATTAATTTAGGTTAAATCAATAAGTAACAAAAAAAGAAGAGAAAAACAAACAAAGAATTAACAATTGCAATGTATTTGGATGGACTAAATATATATTGTATATACAAATAAAACCTACTTTTCGTCGTATTTATATAACATTAATGATTTGTTTCCCGTTTGAAGTACGTCTTTTCAATTCTCTTGATGAGATTGATAAGCTCCGGGAAGTTTTTAACTGTATCGGCTAATGCGGAATTTGGTAATGGCGTTGTCAAAATAGTGTACAGATGTCCAAAGATGAGAGCCTCGAGTTCGGTAGGTCTGCAGGACAAATAAACAAAGAATTTTTATAAATATGCAGTTTGGAAGATGATGAATGTTGCAAAACGAATTGGATTCAAACTTGAATGGAGAGGGAGGATTCTGATAGGATTTTCTCGCGACGCACTTTCACTGCGGACTTCGGACGGCTGCTTGTTGGTCGTTCCTTCAAAGTATTTTAATAAAATATTGAGAGATACTGCTTTAATTTCTTTAGATCTTACTCGGAATGCAACATGCTTGGTTTGCTTGTAATATTGGCGAGGTGTAAGATCAGTTTCCCTTCCCATAATTTCAGTATCAATTTTTTTGCAGAATTTCACGAGCGTGTCGAATTTCTTCACGATCATACCTAGATGCGCTGGCAAGGGTATGTTCAGTATGAGGAATAGGTGGGAGTATACTAGAGCATCCAGCTCTGTAAACCTAGGATGAGAAAGGATTGGGATTGGAGGATGGATTTTGATAAATTAATACTCACTTAGATCCAAAGAAGAAGTCGTTTTTATCTAAGCGATCCGTTAAAGCCTGGCAGCACGTCTCCACGTCATTGTACACCTCCTCCAAAGTCTTTTGCTGCCAACCCAGAACCTTCAACCTCTTAAGCTCTTCACTCCTCTTTGTCCACACTTGAATGTGGTTTAATGGCCATGGGTAGATTGACCCATACCTAGCTTTTGTAACTTCTCTATAAGTCTCATCATCACACCAACAAATATACATCTGAAAATTCAATTCAATTACACACTGATAATCTAAATATAATAAATTACCTCAGCATTTCCAAGGACATTATTGACAAGGGTCATGTAGGCCCTCATATCTGCCTTATCCTCCATGGACATAGATTCAGTCAATGTGATTCCTTTGCCTCCGACGAATTGCACAATTGGTTCCATTTCAGCAATGATGAATGCCCCACACTTGATGAATGGGACTTTACCAGTGGGTGACATGGCTTCAGCATTGGGCCTCGGGTCAACTTTGTATTCCAAATTGCACATCTTCAGGAATGTCTGCACAGCCAAGCAGTTGGCATTGTCAGGTAGCAGGATTTGCTCCACCTCATAGGGTTGAAAAAGTCTCACATCTTTAGGCCAAGGCTCTTGAGCTGAAGCAGGGTGTTATTATGTAAAACATCACAAATAAATTGATTTACTGAATGAACATAAAACAGTGAAATAGATTACCTTTCATTTCCAATTGGATTTTATCGTAAAGCGACATAATTACACTTTTTCAGTTTGACTATATTGCAATAATATTCTTTCTTTTAAGAATAAATGTGACAGATCAGATAATATTTGGATATGTTGTCATGCAACCAACTATACATTGCTGCTAATTGTTTGCCTGTATGCATTACAATTTAAATATAAAAAAAATCAGCTTGCAAATAGAAAGCTAATTGTTATATTAAAAGCTATTCAATTCTGCATCATAACTAAATACGATAATTAATTTATAACATTTACCGTGATTGTACATAATTTCGTTTCCAATAACTCTGCAATACTTGCAAATCTCGCATTCTTTTACATTGCTTCCGATTGATCCGGTATCCGGAAATATGCGCTTATTGATTTCATTCAAAAGTAAAGTAACTTTGGAATCTTTCTTTTCAAATTTGGAATCTGTAACTTCTTTATGCGTATGTTCCAACTGATTAGCTTCATTTTTCAATCCGATGCTATTAATTTGATCACAACTCTGAACACAGATGTCTTCGAAACTTTGAAACTGATCCAAATTATCATCGGTGGATGGGATTTTATTCAAATCCTGCACGCTTGGTATAATCAGGACTCCTTCCTGCTGAAGCTCGTTAAGCACATCTTCCATAGTTTGTTCTATTTGAAAATTGTGCAAGCTTTTCACGTTGGTGACGAAGGGCAAGTTAAGTTCGCTGGTGCCGAACCCAATATCATCGTTTTCATTCTGATTGAGTTCCTCAGGTGCGTGGGTTATTGTATATTTGGTTTGAGAAGATCTTTCCTGGGCTAAAGCTAAGATTGCGTTGGAAGTAATTTGTCAATTAATGATTTTCAGGAAATTTAAAAAAAATAAATTAATTTGAACCTGGATCAGATTTGGCGTCTCCATAAATACTGTCTGTACTCAATGTGGGTTCTGTATGCAAGGTGTCCTCCGTCTCCTCGTCGATAGTATCAATTTTATTATTCAGATTATCCATCGTTCAGTAAAATTTCAATTGCCCGCCAAACTGACAAACCGGTATACAGCGCCCCTTGCGGCATTTTCGTCAGCGTTGAGAAGGACCAGGCAGCGACCGCCGTCAACTTCCTTTTCTACACAACAAAATGTCGAAGAGAGGTACGTTTCTCGGTCTCCGGCGCTAAATCTTCGAATATTCCAATCATCATCGTAAATATGAAGTAAATCGTTACGTTTTACGTTGATCATCTATACGATGAACCGATGTGCGGCAAAATTTTCAACGATGATTGCGATGTTTTGTGGATTTTCGGCCGATATAGTTTTGGTGAGGTTATGTACTATTGTATATTTTTGTTTTAGGACGTGGTGGTTCCGCCGGAGCCAAATTCAGGATCTCCCTGGGTTTGCCCGTTGGTGCTGTTATCAATTGCGCTGATAATACCGGTAAGAAACATATTTTCATTACTTTGTTCACCAATTTTTGCATGCATTAAACATGTGTTTGTTTGGCTTGTTTGATTAATTTGCGAACAATCTCTTTAGAACATTTCCTAAAGCTTTTCATATGTTTTAAAGCCTTAGAAATGATCTAAAAGTTGTACAAATTAAGCATATTGTTTATGTTATACCAAATACTTGATATTTGGCGCTATAACTTAATACATGTTGCACATATTTTAAACTCAATATAGTTATGATTTTTGTTATAAATTAATTACTTTTTCACTATTGAATTTTAATTTAAAAGATTCAGTTACAAATTTCTTTAAAAACACATGCATAGTTAGCAATTCACATAGCACAAGCAATGCACTAACCTAAAGATTTGTAATGTGTCTATAACCTAAAGATTCAACCTTTAATTTTTGCATGTGTGAAAATTGATTTAATTTGCCATAACCATGTGTTGATTCAATTATGCATGGGAAAGGTAGATTGATTAAATAACAAATTTATATTTATTTTCATATTGAAGTGTCAATACTAAAATGTTTTCCGTTTCTTTTTTTTTAGGAGCTAAGAACTTGTATGTAATTGCTGTACAAGGTATCGGCGGTCGTTTGAACCGTCTGCCAGCTGCTGGCTCTGGTGACATGTTCGTCGCTACCGTCAAGAAGGGTAAACCAGAACTTCGTAAGAAGGTTATGCCTGCGGTAGTCATCAGGCAGCGTAAGCCTTTCCGCAGGAAGGACGGAACGTTCATTTACTTCGAGGATAATGCGGGCGTCATTGTCAACAACAAGGGTGAGATGAAGGGCTCCGCTATCACAGGACCAGTCGCAAAGGAATGCGCCGATTTGTGGCCTAGGATAGCGTCCAATGCCAGCAGCATCGCCTAAGATTCCTCCACAAGTTTTTTGATTATTTAATAAAAGAAAAGTTTTTGAGGGGTAAATATACGCATTTTATCCTTTGAGATAGAAACGGCATGTTTCGATTTATTATCCTATTCACATTACTCCATCCTCTTCCTTAATCCTGTTTCAACAGAAAATAGCAGATTGCAAAAATAACGTTGTTTCCCTTTGGTCAAATGTTGAAGAACACGTGGTCGAAAGCAAACTTTGAGGGTTGGTTTACTAATCAACAAGAAATTAAACAAAATTTCCCAATTCGTGATTTGTTTCTTGTTCATCAGTAAGTCTTGAAGTAATACTAATTTAACAATTTGTTAAATTTAAGATAATTATGAACACTTGAATACAGAATTATCAATAAATTTGACTTCAATATTTTCAATTTGATATTCCTTCAAGTCTTTAAAACATTAAATGGTATCGAAATTGATTACTAATTAGTAATTACAATTTCATTAAAATAACTCAAAAAATACTATCTTTGGTAACTCTATCATAGATGGCGTAAACGCATAGTTAGAAGGCAAACCACTTAACAAAGACTATAGTTCATTAGTTTTGGCGCTGTTCTTAATACTTTATAATTAAGTCTTCAATTACAAATACTTAGTTACTAAATTCTTCAATTCGATTTCTTTCTTTGCAAATTAACGTAGTTACATATAATTCATTATTTATTTTTACCGCCATGTATTTAAAATGTTTTGTTTATTCACATATACATTTTTTAGTAATAATTATGTAACATTTTGTAACTAATTAGCAAATATCAGTATTAAATATGTATTTATTTGATTTTGGTTTTTTTATTGTAGGTTCATTGGATGTAAAATAAAAATAACGACAAAAGGGATAAAATTAAATTTTCTTTTTATTTTTCACATTTTAAAAATAATTAGTTACTTTTGTTCGAATTACATTACATACACATGTTCCTTTCTTTTCATGTTCATCTCTATTTAAGCACCGTTTTTTTTCGTATATATATATATATTAAAAAAAAACTTTTGATTAACATTTCATTGATTATTTTTGTTAATTGATATCGTTAATATCTATAAGAAAAACGTAAAATGATTAAAGAGGAACAGATAGTGAACCAGAGCAACATTTGACAGCGTCAGGAGTGAATATTTACAGAATTTATTGTCCGTCTGCCAAGAGAAATGTTGTGACTGTGATTCAGAATCTTCGGCGACGGGGATTCTCAGAGAAGTCCTCCGAAAATCCCCGTAGCTTTAAACTCAAAAAGAAAATTTGGTGAACCGAATTCGAATTTTCACGAAAATTGGATTCACCAAAATTCCATTACATTCGTTCTGCTTATTCGCTTACTTTTTAATTACTTTTTTGTTTTAGAGTATTGTTTTAAATATTCTGTTTACCCATCACCGGACCCAAGGAAGGAGGAGAATTAATTAAATATTATATCACGCGTTTTAAAAGTTGTGTGTATATAAATTATTTAGGAAACTTTGAGGTTTTCGTTTTCAGTTATGTTAACTTTCTGCTAGTGCCAAAAACGTAGTATTAAGGACTTTGTTTGAGGATAGGGGATTGTTTGATTGATTGTTTGATTGGAATGGCACCTATAAGTATTCGAAAATTTCGTTTTTCTTCTTGCTATCGTTTAACTGCTATGACTGTAGGCGGTGTTGGTGTAAGGACCACTGTAGATGGAGCTGCTCGGATTCGATGTGGTCTTCTTGTGTCTCCTCCTAGCCAGAAGGAAGAGGATAGCAGCGATCACGCACAGCATCAGAACAAGACCGGCTATGCAGATGCCGATAGCGAAGCTCTTCTGGGAGATGCAGATGCTATCCTCCGGAGTCTGAAAAACAAAGAAAACGAAAAACTCGATCAAAAAATAAATCGGATAAGGAAATCGGCGCCGTTGCGCAATTATTGAAATTTTTGAAGCCTTGCAAAAAATTTGCACAACGCGACGAGGTGAAAGCTATATTGGAATAAATGCAATTAAAATGTATGCAAATGTGCAATTGTTTGATAGACCTCAAAAAATAAAAACGAACAGGGCAGTTGACACTGAGAGTGAATATTGCGCAACGTCTTCTTCGAAATTCCATTGCTGCGCCAATATTTGCACTTTCAATTCTCGAAGAAGGATGAGATCATATTTGCGTTGCAAAGTTGAAGAATAACAACAAAACATATATATGAATGAGTTTTCAAATTATTTAAATTGCATGGAAGATCGTCATGAATAGAGACGTCAAGTCGAGCGAGAGATTCTTAAGAGTTGGTGAATCTTTATTTCGCTCTATTTTATTATTTATTTGCATTGTTGTGGTTGTACGGTTGTGGATGTTCGTTCGCGAGGAACGAACCATTCCTTTTCAAGTTTATTAGGTGATCGGCCAAAGAAAAAAAAAGAGAAGATCGGTTAAGAAGAGGAAATAATATTACGATCATTATGCGAGGTGTTCGCAGAGTTGTTTCCAAATAACTTCTTCGTACAGCAGGAAGTGAAGTAAATTTGAAAAACCACAGCTTGGAATCTCAATCAATATTTGTCAAATATTTAAAAAAATATAGTGTAATAACAAATTTATTGCAAATGTAAATTTTCTGGTTATGAAAATTTACGTTTATTTATTATAATATAAAATTGATATTGTTTTGTAAAACTATAAAGATAATTGAATTTTGATTGTTTAATTGATAAAGAAATTTTAATTAATGTGAAATTGATCTGATTCCAAGATGTTGTTAATTGGATGTATGAAATAGCTGGAAACGTTTGATAAATGTGTTTCTGTTGCATATGGAGGAATTTCAATTTAAAAAGTATTATTCGGATTTAGAGAGAAGACAAGTGGAAGCGAGGAAAATCTAAAGATAGAATTCCATTGAAATGCGCGATAAAAGGATTGCGTTATGTATATAAAGCTATAGAGATGCGGAGGGGAGAAAAAAGGAAATACAGAATTCCATCCCATTGTACGTCCGTTTAAGGGCATATAGCGAGTACAAGGAAGTAATCATCGATGTTCAGAGAGTCCTTTCTTCTGCCACAAGAATCCTGCGACTGTAAGTTCCTCGAACCGTGACTCGCCGCACCATCATCATCTCATCCTTTTTCGCGATTTTCGTGCGTTCCGTCGATTCTTCCTTCTTCAGCACTGCAGCAACAGGAGCATTGTTCTTTGGGCTCCGATCGTAAAACATGTATTTCATAGCAGCAGAAACGGTAATTGCATTGGGCCGTGTCATGTGCATGCGACATTGTTGTGTTTAAAAATATCATTACCTTCTCACTGTAGACGGAATCCTCGTCCAAGCCAGCTTTGGAAAGGTCATTGGCTTCGTTCACGTAAAGACCGCTGTACACCTCGATGGTAGCTGGTGTCCCTTCGCTGGATTCAACAGCACCACCTCCACCGTTGACCGCCTGCCTACGTAATCTGTTTCCCCCGCAGTTTGGAGGCTGTAACAAACAAACAAAAATACAAGAGATAAATCTTACTCAATGAACATCGGAATTCGCAGTTAAATTCGAAAAGTTTTATATGTATGTAACCTTTTGCAAAACAAAGGCATATATTATCGAAGAGGAAAAATATTTATCCTCGCTGAAACAACAACCACTATGCAAGAGATAAATCTTCATTTGATGGACACCGGAATTTACTGGAATATTCGAAAGGTACACAGACACAAAATATCTGACCTTTTGACAAAAAAATAAAGTTAAAAGGCATATAAATCTTTGAAGAGCAAAATATCACGGAACACCTTCACTTTCCTTCAAAAATGTACATGGAAAAAAAGAAAGTTGATTATCTCATCACCGCGGAGAAGGCGTTATTTACATATCCTCAAACGGAAAGAGATATAACTTTGAAAAAATGTCGCAGGTGTAACATGCAAATAACTTCTTTCTAGTCTCTAAAATTCGAACACAATAGGCAAAAAACGAAAGTTCGCTTCGATTGATAATCGAAAGTTCATTTACAAAATTTCTTTTCGCGAATAAATTATCCAAAAATACAATAAATTAAAACTTAAAATTCTGCATTTTCAACTAAATGTTAATATTATTTAACGATTTATATATTTTATGATTAATGAAATATTCAAAATTCAAATATGTTTTTTATAATTTTTGCATTTTCTACTTGTCGGATGAATTGGTTGATGTTTGCTGTTGTTATTGTTTTTTTTTGCAAATCCGCGTTTTTATTGCGCCGTTAGAAAGTCCTGGTGGAAAGGCCTGCAACTTTTGTGAAATCACTTCCTCGCTCATCACTTTTAGCAAATTTCATGTAATAAATCTCGCATATTTTATTAGTCTTGTAAAGTACATCATCAATTGAACATGTTTCAGAATATTCAATGAATTCGGGAATGCGAAACGTATCCATAAAATATTTATATCCAATATGTAAAGCAATCGAATCTTATTGCATGTGAAAGTAATTTTTCTTTTTAAAAATGTAAATATATAAAATTGATGTATAAAATAGGAAATTTCCTACGATTATTTTTTTATACTATCACTTTATGATAAATATTTAAAACCTGACTTTTCACAAATTTTCTATGAAGTCAACAAAATACATGAATTAGAAATTATCCTAATTATCAACTATTAAAACGAAGTGCGTCAATCAACAAGTTATTTCCAATAGTACGTGCATATTAAGAAAGACACTTAATTACAATCGTTTTTTCTTTTTTAAAACTTATTATGAAACAACTCGAAATTCTATATGGAAAATGATGAGAATAATGGATTTCATAAAATTCATACAATAAATTTGTATGAGAAGATTACACAATCTTAAAATTTCATGTAATCAAGTTTGAATATTTTTATAAAACGTCTCAATCAATTGAAGACATTACATAACAGGAAAATAGTATGCAAATTTCGTATAATAAATTAGACATATTTTACAAAATGCATCATTAATTGAAGAGATTACACAATAATCAAGTGTGGGTATTTATTTGGAGATGCATTCATAAGCAAGTTGTTTTTGAATGATTTGTGAAATAATTATCATAACCAGTAAATTTTCGTTTTGCTCGATCTGACATATAATTACGTTGATTTATTAAGGCTATAAAGTAAATGAGGAAAGTTTGCTTTCAATTTTTAGTTAGTTTCCTTGTGATTAACAATTTACGACGAAGCTGCATGAAGCAAAGATCAATGGAGTTGAAGTATAAATGCAAGAGGTGAATTATTGGATTACTATTTGCGTTTAGAGGATTTAGATAAATAATATTGAATAGTCTTATTCTCATTCATTATTTATGTTTCATATAATTATAAATTTTAATTATAAATAATAGTTTAATTAATAAATACTGAATTTGCTGTGTTGGAATTGTAGTTTGTAGTAAGAATGTGGATAACTTGTATATTGTGTTAAATGGAAGTTGATCCAGGAAGTAAAAAGTGTGTGGGATGTAGCGTATAATAGCAAATAAAGACATGGAATTAGAAGAGCGGAGGATATGGTGTATGGATGAAGAATATGAGGTTGAAGAAGATACAGTAAAGCCATAAATCTGGCAATGGCAATCTCGTTGAGCGTGTGTCGTGTTCTCGCGTGTTCTTCACATCACAGGTATATATGTATATACATATATAAAAGCAATTGACCTGTGGATTAGTATAATCCGTCGGCCGTTAAAAATGGCCGGTTAACGACGCTTCGAAAATATATATATTACGTATTATGTATATTACGAGAATGTGCAATTTCTGGGCAATTTCCTAGCGCTGCTGCGGCGCTAAATGAATTTCGCGGCGCCGATGGGGAAGATCAGGAAACGGCTGAGAAAATCCACGAAACATAAACGCCGATCATTATATTACAACCATATGGAATGGGTGGGTACATACGGATATGCATTGTTCGCCGTTTTGCGTAATCGCACAGTTCATCCGACGTCGTCCGTTCCGAGCGCAAAATGATATTTATTATCATCGGTCTCCTCTCCTCGCAAGTTGCAATGCTCAAGAGGTCGCACAAAATTCCCGTCTGAGAGAGAGCACCGTTAGCTTTTAGTTTATGGGAAGGTTAAAGAGGTGAACCCGATCATATATGCATGTCTTCGTTTGCGCGAATGTCATTAACATGTGCGCGCATGGTTCAACCAACAACAGTCCCAAACTACAACAACTTCGCAAATGAAACGTGGTTTGTAGCAATTAGACGTTGGATTGTTGAACGACATTAACCGGATCAATGAACTGCTTCTCTTTTGAAGTAGCCGAAACAATGCGACGTCTCCGAATAATAAAAGATACCAACGAATGTTTCGTCAAAATCACAATTGCTATTGTTACAAAAGCTTACCGTTAAGTTGTCGCATCCACCGTCAGATTTCAAGCACAACTTGACGTTGCATTGGTAGTAGACCGAAGGGCTGTACGGGAATTTGTGCGCTTGGAAGTTGACGACGGCCTTGGTCTTCTCCACGGAGTATTGGAACATGCCCATGATCTCCGGATCTAGAGGACATCCGTCAGTGTTGATGAGCTTCTGCTCGCCCCAGCCCAAACCGTCCCGAACCAAGCAATCGGTGATGCGAATGCCGAACACCTCTTGAGGATCGATGGTCACCTGAAGGGTGAGCGGATCTCCGATCTTCACGTTTTCAGCCACCTCCTTCATATCCGAATCGCCGGAGAAGATTTTCATGGTGCAGCCGGGGATCGTGGCGGATGCCGTCACCGGATCAGCTTGCATCAAACTGCACGAAAGTTTACAATTATTTTCAAACTGTTTCAGGATTAGTTCTAATTGTTAAACTTACTCTACTTTCAGGTTATCGTTGGATTGGATGGTGTTCGTTATCGTGTTGTTCCTGGTGTTGTATCTGCATCTGATGTGGAAACCCTTGCCTTGGTTCGTGACTAATTTCAGATGAGGTTGGACCACGATCGTGTTGAAGTATTCAATGCCGCCGTCGTCCTGCAAAAACAAGGACAAAAATACACAGATTAAGAATAAGATATAAAAAATACGACATTGATAAAAAAAAACAGATTTTCAATTAACATTAATAGTGTAATTAAAATAAAGGAGCGTTTGAAACTACAATAAATATTTCAATTAATTACTGGTCTAAATATGGTATTGATTTATCAGTTAAAACTAGTTTTTCAATAAACATATATTTCAATTTAATATAAGTTAAATTGATTTCATTGAAGCTACAACATTAATTTTCCATCACTTTCTAAAAATATTAATAAAACGACATCAGAAATTCTTCAATTTATTATTACATAAATTTCAATATGAATAATTGCAAAAATAAATCTTTAGATTATATGTGTATAGTTTAGTTGAAATATTTTTAGTTACTTAAAAAGTATTCATAATTCCATGAAATTCTACATAAGAAATGCTACAAAATTAAAAGTCCTTCAAGTGATTGTATTTATTCTAAGAAGTATTTAAGAAAATAAAGAAATAGTGATAAACATTCCTTGACTTCTATTTATTTTTACTCGCATTACTCGGACGTGAGTTACTTTACCATATGCATGATTTTCATGACTGTGCATTGAAAAAAATGCAATTCTTAGTTGTATGGAACGTTCATGCTTACACCAATATTCGAATATTGTGAGTGTATAGACCGGATGACCTTCGCAGATCCAACGGCTAAGATGAAGGCGATATTTGGATGTGAACAAGTTTTTTTTGATGAAAAAATTTTAAAGCAAGAATATTTGTAAACAATATTTGCATTTAATACACACACTAAATAGTTTTAAATTAATTATTTTTATAAAAAAAAAATTCTTAAGGTTTTATTTTTAAGTTGTTTATTTGCAAGTCATCCAGATAATTAAGTATTTGGTTGGAAATCTGTTATGAAATGTATTGATTAATCAATTGATTTGAAGTTTCAGATTTAAAGATTAAATAAAGAATGCGATACATGACTTTATCGCTGATGTCATTTAATTCCACCAATCACGAACTCGAATCCGTTGAGCCGTGGCTCTGTGATTGGTTGACTCGACTAAGGTCATTCGGATTATTTTAATGCATTTGCTCTCGGCATTATCCTTATTGAAGACAAAAACTTGACAACAACAAGAAAAATAGAAGCTTTCATCAACATTCCTTCATTAAAGAAAAACTTTAATAACTTTCATTCAGTCTCAACACTAAATGACATATTTTAATAAATCGAATTGAATACTAAATAATACTCGATAAACTTGTTCCGAGAAATCCAATAAAAACAGGATGAAACCGAACCTACAGAGCGTATAAATCATCACCATCAAATTCGTCCTTAGAAGTGGGCGAAAGACATTAATATTTCCAACTGAAGATTTCTTAACATCCAACACAGCCCACGTGACAATTTTTATACCAAATCGTTCAGAGAGAAGACAACAAAATAAAAACACCTACAAAACGATTCGCAAAAGCCTTTCGAAAACGGCAAATTGTCCTTCGAAATTATCGTTTTCCGTGGGACGAGGACATTATTCTCTCACTTAATACGTTCGGTTCATTTGGATAGGTTTTTTTGTTGTTCTTGTTGTCATTGTTGCTTCGTCTTCTGCTATTTATATAATGGGAATTACTGAATTGAAAGTGCATTTCGGTATGCCAGTCATCGCATTACAATCATTTCAATTTTCACACACTTAGACTTACCGGTTCGTAGCTAATACACATTTAAGTGCATGCATTAACAGAGATTCATAAAAACTATCCATATTTAATAACAAAATAAAATAAAACGTAATTGAAGACAAAAAGAATTGAAGGTCAACATGAAATTACTAAAAGTATTTTCTACGAAGATACTTTGATGTAATTCGATTGAAAACAATTAAGTATAACTATTAACGAAATTATTTCAGTAAATTATTACAGTTAATAGGTTCAGAGTTCACCATTTACCAATATATCATTAAGAGTGTATTAAGTAACTTGGAAGATATTATTGTTTTGATGATCAGAAACTCAAGAGTATCTGTTTATAGTAGTTTACAATCAAGTACAAAAAACCTGCTGCTGTGGAGCCACATGCGGCTCTTATTAAGAGAATTTGCGGCTCCCAGCTCATATAGCGTTCTCTAAAAAATTAGTTAATGCTCTGGAGCCACTTGCGGCTCTTTTTATGATAATTTGCGGCTCCCAGCTCAAATAGCGATTGTATTCCAAAATTAATTTCACAAGTACAAATAGCTTTCGTGCGATTCGATATAATAAGCAATATCTTAGAAATGGCTCTTTGCTACCAAAAGGTTGCCAACCCCTAGCTGTAGACTATCAATCTTCGAATTATTTTGGTTTCTAGAAGCTAAATTTACAGATATTTCTCAAATTAATCTACTATTAAAGTTGTAAAAATGATTGATTTTATCAAAAATCGAACTGATACCGAATACTAATCAGTAAATAAGTTTAAATTATTTATAAATTGTAAACATTTAAAGGTGGAACTGATTGTACTAATTGTACCAATAATTAAACATTATAGTAAAAGCGAAACCATTAATAACTATTTAATTCTAACTAAACGTGATTAAAGCGGAAGTCCGTTAATGCTATGATGCATAATTCCATAACATATTTTCACTATTACTTTGAATGAATAAGTAATTATTGAATTTCGAAAGTGAAAAATAAATGAATTATAATAAACACTTGTTTGTGTGGGATCACTACTTATTTGTAACTAATACAGTTATAATATCAATAATCTATTATTAAAAATGACTTTTTTTAAATGTTAATTATTTATAAGTTTTATCCATTTAAAGATAAAGTTAGAATATAATAAAAAAATAAATATCTAAAGAATTTTGTGAGTAATTATTGTTTGATTCATGTTTTAATATATTGATTTGTAAAAGGTAAAATAAAATGAATGAATATAAACTGTAATTATGATAACGAGAATCTGTCAGTTGTATATAAATATATAAAGGAAGCTTCGCATATCCGTAGGTAATCGTTGTTGCATCTCAGGAATCTTTAATATATATTAACCTGTTGGGAGTATGAATAATTGACTTATAATTCACCAGGAAATACAATCAGAATGCTGCACAAGCAATGCATAATCCTCCAATAAAATTGCCTCCGAGACGCAATAACTGACACTACATTTTTCAACGAAATCCGTTTCTTCCATCCAGACAGAAAACATCCAGTTCCCAATCCAGTCCAATTAAACCGTAATTTAAATCCCAAAAGCCGTTAGAATTCCGTGGAAACTTTTGCATCTCATACTAATAATTTTGTGAATGAAGATTGGACACACCTCAATTATATCAGTTTAAAATATGTTTTTTTTCTATCGTCTAGTAATTAATGTTTGAGAATGATATAATAATATTTTATTCATTAAATTGCATAAGATACACTGGAAAATTTCTAAAACAAGCCGAAAGATGGCGTAATAAGTTAGTACCGTCGGCATTAAAGAATTAAAGAAAAGTTGTTTATTAAAGTACCGAAATAACAATTTTGACAGTAAATCAAATAAAAAGTTATAATTTAATTTAAAAATATAATATACAAAGTTCAGATACGCAATATTAATGAAGAACATAAGAAGAAATCGTGGATAAAGATGAAGCTTATTCAATTGAAAAATCTCACTGAATGGAAATAAGTACAAATTTTGAATTATATGTTTATGATGCATATTTTTTTTTATCCGAGTTATACTAAATGCTTGTATTAAAAATATTTGAATTGTTTGCATATTTTATTCACTTCAATTAATTACTAACTAATTTTTTAGTCAATCATTGTAAATATTCATAATTCTTTAAGAAAGTAAAGAAGTTAAGAGTATCTAATGAAATAACTGTAATTAAAAATCTTTGATTACAAAGCTTAACTAAATAACTTAATAATAAATAATTTCACAATCACAATTCAAGTAAATTCTACAATATAAGTATGAAAATTTCCATTGATTTTTTTTTATTTTCTTGTAATTTATGATTGAAATATCTGTGGTAAATATATTTTCTTGAAGTTATTAAATAGAAATATAGATACAATTTCCTAACGATTGTGGCGAATTCAATGTAAATTACATTACATAAGACTCTAGAGATTTGAAATTAGTAAATGATTTGAAACTGGATTGGCTTCAAGAAATTGGAAATTTCCTGTCGCATTATGAATAGGAATCAGCGTTGTGTAACATATTAAGAGAGCGGAGATTGATTGTAAATTTTTACTAAAACTAATAAAAAAAAAGTCACATACACTCACACGCACAATTAAAGTGCTTTTTTTCATTTCTAATTATTGCAAACGCTCCCACATTTAAATACTTTCTAATGACACAAAATTCGCTTTGCTATATTACAATTAACGTAATTGCATATCCATATGATGTATTCCCAGCGTTTCGTAAACTATAAAAATCCGAGCTAAAGTGTTGAAGGAGATGAAACAAAAAGAATAATAAAAAAAATATAAAGAGGACGAGACGGCTTGAGGCGTTTTCGGTGTGAGTGCGGTTTATTCCTCGGCTGAAACTTAACGGTATCTTTAATATCTTTAAGGTGAAGAAGAACGGTTCCTTTTTTTCTTTTTTCATATTTGGCTCCGTTCTTTTATGCTTACATCCGATCATGACTAATCCAACACAAAAAAAAGCTATTGATTTGGTGATGGATGTAGATTCGGAATGGTTGGATGTATATGACGTGAAGTGATTTGATCCTGCTCATATTATATTAATACCGTAATTATGAACAAGAGAATGGAGTTAATAAAAAAATGTAAAGCCCACTCGGATGTGTGGGTCGAATTACACGTGAGCTGCAAAATTAATAAAGGTTTCTTTTGTTTCCCATTAATGGTTTTGCAAAAAAAAATTAATTAATCACGAAGATTGTTTTAATTTATTGTTTCTTCTTTTCGTAAAATAACGGTAGTTTGAAGCTCGTTAGAGCAATATCAATCCGGGAGGATTCAATTGCGGAAACCGTACAGAAAATCGTACCACGATTTATTTTTTTTTAATTACCTTCGAGATTATTATTTCGTTATTAAGAAAATGTATGGGCGGAAATGGGTCGATGACCTTCGATATTGCAATATTTGTTAAAACAATCTTAAGGTTGTGAGGAATGGGAAGTAATAATAACGCTTTTGGGTAAAACAATAATAATAATAGTTCTATGGTATTAACATTTCTAACGGTGATTCGGCTTTTCGTAACTCCCATTTGAACATCTCGTAAAGAGATGCTTTTGCAACAACAGCGTTATGTTGTTTGCTTTTGTTGTTTGCTTATGTTGTTGTTGGGAGATATGAAACGAGCCGTTTATAATACTGTAAAACGGCACATAGGACTTTGGAATCATTAAGTTACGAGCAATGATCATAATAATTTCCAGTTCGCAACAACAGGTTTTTATTGATGATCTAAATTCGTTGCTCAATAAAAAAAGGACTTTTGAACAGTGTTTTTCTTTCCATCACGACACTAAATTGTGAATTGTATTATTTCTCACTCACTTTCGAAACAAATTGGATTACGAACCAAAAAAAAAGTAGTAATCATTTTTATAGATTCAAAGACTTTCAACAGTGATTGTAAATATTGTTTCATTACGTAATATAAAAATCAAACTTAAATTCAGATTTTTTTATATTTTATTATTAAAATCCTTTTTTTATTAATTCCTTAATAAACATCATTTCTTAATTGTATTTATATTATATAAAAAAGTAAATTTTATTTATAAATTATTTTTAAAACTGAACGTTATTTGATTTGCCACAAAAACAAGTTTCAAGTAAAAATTAAGTAAATTTGGCATAGAATTAAACAACTTTTAATTAAGTTCAGTAATTAATTGTTCATTGCATAAATTTGCGCATTGTTGTTCTCAATTAATTAAGATAAAAATAAGTTTTTCAAGTGAATTGTAGCAATTTCGTTGATTTAAATATCAAAAATCGCTTTACAAAAATTTTTACGACTAAAAACGTTAATTTATATTTCTTAATGATTAAAAATCTTAACAAAATATATCTTTAAATGTTGTCTGTATTTTATTTTCACAACATAAAACATTGATTTATATCATTTCCCAATGATTTTCGTAACCTGAATTGCCGAAAATAAATTAATTAACACACGTAATACTCAAATTAGTTGACCAGAAACGGTAGAAAGTCCTTGAAAATAAATGTAAAAGTAACATTCGATAAATTAATTAACTTCGACAACAGCAACAACAACAAAAAACTGCTCTCTTTTTCTTCTATTATTGCAAGGGTCTCTCTACACAAATTGCGTATTAAATATCTTAAGTCGTGCTGTTGCGAAACCACCACCGAAAGACAAGTTCGCGAGTCTCGACTTTCTCGACCGATTTTGGTTTCAAATGTTTATCTCGTGTGTGCAGGAGTGAAAGTCAATTTCGGACCCGAGTATCGACTTAATACGTAACATCGGCGGGCTTTTAAAACAAGCAGGAAAAAAAAAACATTTTTTTTCTTCTTTATACATGCTTTAAATCAAACGTTTCCTGACATTAACACTTGACCCTTTACGGAAACAAGGAGAAATTCGCAGCATCTTCCAAGTGAAATTTATTATGTTCTGATGATATAACGATATTATTTTGTTCTCTCACTCAATGTTTAATTTATGCTTGTTATGTGAATAATTAACATTTTATAACAATGCGCCAATTAATTTCTCTTCCGTATTATTACTATTTTATATACGTTTCTAATAGAATATTTACCAGATTATGATGTAAATTGATCAGTTTCTGTATTAATAAGATTCACCTTTGAGAGACTGTTTAAAAATATATATTTTCTAAAATAATATTTGCAATAAACGAAAGTTATTAGCATTATTATATAGATATGCAAATATTTTGCACGAGAAACGAAATTTTACTTTAAACAATATTTTTTCTTCTTCTCAACTAAAATACATACATCAATACCTCGTATAGTCCGGTTTTAATCAACCTGGATTCACTATAGTTCGGATTTTCAAAAAAAGAAACTAAATTTTAATTGAGCAAAATAAATTAATACACAAAATTATTTTTGATAAATAAACTATTTTTTTTTTCGATGTCTTTGATTAGTCCGGTTTCAAATAATCCGGGATTTTGATGGAAACGATTATCAGGACTATTACTATACTTTTCAAGGAGTAAAACTTACAAAAATAATCAATAGTATTTCATAATGTTAATAAGGATCAAAATATCCTTTATTATTAATATGAAGATATACAAGAGTAAAAATAATTGTTGGAAATCTTTGATCCATGGGTAATGTAAGTGATGATAATGACAATAGTTACGTGAAAGATAATTAACAAAAAAAAAACAACATAAAGCTGGTTTTCAATTACTTATAATTTGTGGTGTGCATAAAACAGTTTTTTCTGTCTATTTTTTTTATTTATTTATTGTTATTTTACTTGAAGTATAGGATGCTAATGGAATCCCTTGGGCTCATTCTGACGACGGTCGAATGGAGAACGTTTATAGATGCATTAAAATTAGGTTTAAAAGCTGTTTTATTACGTAATTGCGACGTATTTACATCAGTTATTGCTCTTCGATGATGATAAAAAAACCTGCCGCAAAGAATCCATGTATTTATAGGTGGTTTTATCTATTTTTTTTTATAAAATAAAATTCGTCCTTGAACGAAAACTTATTTGATGATAAAATTACATTCACTATAACAAAAATTTAGACGAAAGAAGTTATGTATTTGTCAAATTTTGAAAAAAAAATGTTGATAAAATAATTAATTTTAGATTCTAAGATTAACTAATAATTTGATAAAAGATAATTGGAAATTGGTATTTAATAAATTAGATTTTGAAATTGCGAGCAAAAGTCTAGATAATTATTATATAATTCCGTGAGACTAGTTGTTATCTGGTAATTAAAGGAAACATAATTTAAAGCCTATCCCCTTTCTATTTGCGCTATTACAGCGTAGTATACAGGAAGAGAACAAAGCTGGCTTAAATCCAGTAGAAACAATAGAAAGTACCGAGACGAAGAAATTCCCAATTCCGACATATGTAAAGTCGTTTTTCAAATAACGAATCGAATTATATAAGATGCGTGGATCGGAATCAAGTAAAAGTAACTCCACCCGTGCTCGAGTTGTCTACAAAAACAACGAGAGAGGTGCTAGAAAGATCGTGATTTCGTTTTCGTTGTGTTGCGTGTTACGCAACGATGTGCGTTATTTATATGTAATTTTCCTTGGAGGTCCGTTATGTTTACTTTAGCGTGTCCATAATTTCTCCGCCGTTGGAGAAGATAAAACGGCCTTAAACATATACATCCCATCACGAAACAACGAGAATAAGGCGCTATCCGCATGAATAATTCAGTTTCTCAGGTATATATATACAAGCGTGCACCCTTCGTCCTCTTTTGTTGCTCATTTCTTCCTTTCTTTTTGTCTTATTTCAGCGATGTCCGAAGGATCGGTTTTCGGAAAGAATTTGCGCAAAAATAAGCGAGTGAGCGCAAGCAAAAGCTAAGCAAAGCAAAAAAAAAATGAGCGAACCTGAAGAACCGGTCGTCTGGGCTGTACGTTCCTTCGTTTTGCTCTTGCGTAGACAGCGTCCAGTTTGTGCAGCCTCCTCCACCTCTTCACCGACGTTCCGATGCAGAAGAGGAGAGTCCGCAATGCATCGAGATGTGTAATCAAAGATACACAGCATTCGTGCAATCTTAATTTACCATCGCGCTACCAACGAAATAACTTCACTATATTTATTTTTGTTGTTGTTGATATAATTATTTACTCTTCTCCACCCCAATATCGGAGCAGATCGAAGAAGCTCTGGAATGCTGCGATAAATTACCAACCGAGACACCTCCGCAAGACTTTTCCAAGATAGCTTCATCGAAATATAGCAGTCGTTTGGAATTAGCTAACGCTTCTGGGCAGTTTCTCAACAGCGAAATGAATGAATTAATTACGCAAAAAACGCATCGGATTTATGGACTTTTACGCCTTCTTCTCATCCCGTCCCATCAATGCGAAACGGGTTTTTCGCAATGCGCAAATTGCGAAACGCCCGATGCCACCTGCTTGGAATATGCAAAAATTGTTAATATTTTTTTTTTTACATCTTTAATCAATTGGGATCAGGAAGGCGCGGGCTCGAACCTCGCGGCTATTTAAAACACATTCACTTTTCTGTCACAAATCTCTCTCTTTGTATAATTACCGGCTTTGAATATCATTCGTAACAACTACAAATATGTTACGTAACGTAACTATTTATATTCATGCGCGGAGGTAAATACGAGGTGCATACGGGTGGCGAGCGGCTTTTTCCAATTCTCGTTATTACCACTATACATTTCTTTTTCTTCTCTTTTAATATTCTGTCAGGCTTTCTTGAAAACGCTTTATTTCTTCTTCCACCGAAACTCGTTAATCGGCCGAGCAAACATTGCACAAAGCCGTTATTAAAATCAGTTTACACTTTGTCGAGAAAGCAAATATTTCAGGGCGAGGTTATGTCCGCTCGGATCAGATAAGTTGGGTTATTGGGGTTATGCAAGACTCGAGACGAGATATTAATGGTACTAATATGAAACGATCAACTAAAAGTTATTAGAAATGTTGACCTTTTTCCATCTAAATGTGGAGTCTCATAAAACTTAAACGTTACCATTTTAGAAGTATACCAATTTCATCATGAAATGTAGATTCATTTTTTTTAAATCAATTTGTTACAATGAAAACTAATCAACTTAAATGATGAAATGTTAAACAATTAATGGAATTATTAAGATTTGTGACATATTTTTTCATAAATACTAATAATAAATAATTTTATTATAAAATGTAGATTTAATTAAATAAAGTTATTAAATTGATGACGAATCAAAACATGTAACATTTAACAATGATTAAAAAATATTAGGATTAATGACATCTTTCCCATAAGTGTCATAAAAGAAGCGTTACCATTTTCAGAGTTTATCAATTTCAAAAATTATAAGAATTAGCAATAAATGTGGAAGAAACATGTACGATAATTAATACTTCCAAAAAAATGTCTTTTTAATTGAAGATTAATAATTTATAAATCAAACATAATACAAACAAAAAAATAATGATAATAAAATATTAAAAATATTAAAAATTTTACAATTACTAAATTTACCAAAACAACAAATTTTATTCATTCAAAGTACAAAATATAATAAAAATTGATCACAATTGAGCATTACAGAAACGTTTTGATTGCATAAAATTGAAACACGATGACCTAAACTCAATTGCATTTCCATTGCAATATTAATTTTCGATTTGTTATTAACGATACTTATTCCGGTCATGTCCGATTGTATGGATGACCTTTATACAAGACACCAGACTTAATTGTTTGCATATTACAAATACGTTTAATTGCATCATTCAAGTTTAAAAATAGTTACTTATTAATTTAATAACTTATTACCAAATATTTTTAATGTGAATTATTTAAAATTATTAATTGAATAGTAGGTTTACTTTTAAATTAATTTATATAATTATATAACGTCTTTTTTAATAAATAGGAAACTGTAGATATTATCCATTAGAAATAAATGAAATTCAAATTACAATGTATATACATAAGGATGTACAAATACGTGCGCATCAACGATCTCTAAATATTGCTTATACAGAAGACAGATGAGTCTTCAGTTGCTGAACAACGTACGAATTATCTAAAATAATTGCATACATCGAGCATCCGCATGTTGGTACTTAGACGTTTCTGGTATTGGAAGATCTCTTGTTTATGGTAAACAACTGACATATAAAAAATAATAAATAAATAACAAATTCCCTGCGATTATCCAACAATCCGATGGAACGCAGCGCGATTGAGAATCAGCGAGGAAACTCACAATCGGCGATTATATAAATATAGTTGCGGTCGTAGTTTGCAGTGGTCTCAGCAGGTTACGCTGATTTGATTAGGACGCATCAATCTTCTGTTTCTCGTTGCACTTTCCAAAAAGATCAAACGAGCAATTGCAGAACACCTGTTGCGATTTGAATAAGCATGATCGATGTTTTCCTTCAGTTGACACTTGTTAAAGATCGATTAAATATTTAGTTAGTTATTGATTCTTTTTATTTTTTTAGTTATATATCTTATTGTATCAATAATAATGGTAACATTGATTTGTATATACATTAATTTGAATTAATTTTCAAATATAAAGTATTTTATTTAAAATTTCAATATCTAAATATTAACTAAATTAATAAATTCGTTTCTTATTAAATTATGGTTTAAAATATTATATAAATCCTTTTCCTTATTATTTTTATGCAAGAAAATATCTATTTAGTGAATTCTACTTCTTTTTTTGTGGTCCCCCGTGGGCCCTAGGTACTGTACCTAATTGATTTATATTTGATGCAATTCCTAAAGATTTAATTTATAAGAAATAATACAATTAAAACATTTATTCCAATGTTATGGTAAATTATATTAAATGTAATCAAATTATATGGGTTATTTGTTGGACATGAAAGGATACGTGGTTGTTATTTCTTAAAGGCAATACATAATTGATTGGCATTATACGTGCGATCCCATTGAACATTGCGACACAGCTTCGAGCCGGTCTGAAGACAAAGAACGGAGCACTCCGAAGACAATATAAACTTTAAATTACATGCAGAGAGAAAAAATATCTACATAACACACCATGAAGCGAAACAGCTAAAAAAAACTGAACAGTTTTATCATGCTCATATTCCTTCCTTTGTTGTTGTCGTTTTCAAATTGAAAGAACAAAAAAAAAACACACAACAACTTGGGAGTTAAAAATGACCTTTCCAAGTCCCACGCTTAAAGACTAAAGAGTTAATAATGCTCGGACGACCTTGCCGCGGTTCTTAAATGTGAAATCGAAAGTGTCTGTGGGTTCTCTCTCGCATTTTGCTCTCGCGTGTCCTTTTTGCGCTCTCAAAATTTTGTTCGAAGCTCCATTTTCGGATCATCCCACGACCATCCAGTGGGTTTCTTTTGTTTTGGAAAAGCTTCACGTTAAGCGTTTGAGGTGATGGATCGGGCTGGTTCTTTTTTCACATGCGGGTATGGATGATTGCCGTTGCGTAACGCATCATCGCATGCGCTGCATCAATTTATGCGGATTTCTGCTGTGCGGATAGAAAACGGGCCGACATTGAGCTCGAAGGTCTCGGTTTTATATAACACTGGTAACGTGAATAAAAAATTAAACCAGAACAAAATCAATTATTTCAATCAACTATTCCGAGAAATTATTCAATCCATTAATTAAATCCATTGACCTGTCAGACACTTTTCGTAAAGTTGGCTCAACAAAATAGTATCTTTACGATTTAATTCATTATTCGCAAATTAATAAGGATAAAATAGACGCTTTATATGGATATTAAAGAAAAAACAACAAAGATTGAAATAAGCTATCTTTCATTTCTTAATTGTAGCGGTTTTTATATAATAAACTGTCAAATTTGAAGACATAATTTTTAGATCTCTACTTTTTACTTAATTACTCCAAAAATGATTTAGTTAGAGTAGAGATTAAAGATGAATATTTATGTAAAATTTACATATATTCTAATGAGCTATTAGTCACTATCGTGGTGATATTAGGTTTTACGTAATAAACTGTCAAAGTTGAAGAATTATAATAATCTACTTCATTACTTAAAAAGTAATATAGATAGAATTACTGTTAAATAAGTATATTAAAGAAAAATCTAGATAGATTCCTATAAGCAATTTCGTGGAATTAGCGGTTTTTGCGTAAGTTAAATATATTATTTTGAAAGTACAAAAATCGTTTTGCCAAAAAGATACAAACAATAAACTAAAAGTATTTGTAGGTGTTCGAAATGGTCTGCGAAGGTAATTTCTTTCGATCCGACTGTGGTAGGTGGGTGCGGTCCCTCCATGTATGTGTTGCGAATTGCACACATTCATTTTCTGCGTGTCGAGCTACCAACGAACGATACAGGAGAGAACTGAGGTGAGCGAGCGTTGGCGCTTTTGGTACTCTACTCTGAGTCATTCCGTTCTTGAGCTCAGACATGGCTTAGAAACAAATGGCGTCATTGGATCCGGGTTGCAGGATTTCATCGAATCAAATGATACCTGCACGAATATGGAATAGCTACATATTTAATGCATGACCGATGCTGTGCAGACGCAATCTATTTATATACTTTTTGGTATTTTTTAGATTTTCACCAGATATTACGTCTACTTATTCATCTGGTTCTAATTGATATTAAATGACCTTTGAATGGATTGTAAAGTAATTAGCATACATTTCATATCAACAACCTACTACTACTTTTTTTTTACTAATATGTGTATGAACTTATTTGGTAAATACAAGTTTTTTTAATTAACAATAAATGTTAGAATATTGAATTTAACATAATCATAACAGTTTATAATTGTTTTGATTATTTTGTTTATTAACTATAACTGATTATTTTTATGAATGAAATTTGAATTTTAATTAGTATTAAATCTAATGATTAAGAAATTATAAGATTATTTGATAATTAACGAAAAATAAAAAATGGACTTTAGGAATTATGTAAAGATATGATTCATTGTTCAAAATAATAAACAAGTTTTCTTAATTGCTTTAACGACAATTAACTTTTTATTTGCAAGTGTTATGGTCATTTGCGTTAAGCAAAAGTGGTGCAATTGTGTCTGCAAAAAAAAAGGTAAGATCTCGTTACGAATTGTTGCTCCCAAGGTGATTTTAAATTTGCTATATGAGCTCGCAAAGACGTTGGAAAGTCAAAATCACTGAAATTGGATTGGAACAATTTGAACGCGTTTCACAACATTTCGAAACGAAAATACATTAGTCATCTAATTCAATATTAGTTTTATAATCAAATATTTTTTTTGTTCTTAATTAAATATTTCTTAAGATAAAATTATTAATTTGGAAAATATATTACGGAAATCTTGTATAATAGTTTTGAACTTAATGTAAAAATTAAATATATAATGAAATTTTGTTTGCTACTTAGAACAAATTGTTTTTTATAACTATTTATAATTATTAGAAATAGGTAATTGGTAATTATTAAGAAACTAATGATAAACACATAAAATTATTGGTGTTTTTATTTAAATTCTTGTAATTATATACAAGAATTATATGCAATGAAGATGTGATGGTAATAAGAAGTTTGTTTTGCATTATATTTATATTGTATAATTATATATGCATATAAAAAGTAAAGAAAATATTTAAAGTTTAAACGTGTATTAATTCTGTTTGTTTCACAGTTTCTTACTAATTGAATGATAATTAATGGTAAGATGGAAAACACATCAGTCTTATTTCTAGGCATTGATTTACAATTTAAATGAGATTTTCAATAGAACTAAATGATTTTCTAGGTGAGAGATTGTTAAGAAATATATCTTTGCATTCAGTAATGAGTATGCAATTGTGTCAACAAATTAAATAATGAAATAATAGTTTTAATGATTCGGGGACCCAACCAGTACTGTTTGACATTCGCCCGACATTTGAACGTAAATTACTGAAAAAGTGTTATAGTTACAAATGTGACACATTATACGTTTGAAAGCCCAAATATTTAGCTTCAATATGCGTGTAACCTCATTATTGTATCTTGAATAGTTATTGAGAAAATTGATGATTTGTGAAGAAGTTTCCAAAGCTTAAAAATTTAAATTTGATATAACTATATTCCTTCAATCACATTTGCATTATGTTTTATTATAAACATGAAACTATTATTACTAATAAATCAATCAATTTTAGTATATTTCTTCAAGTAAAGTTTGCTGTTGAATGTTGTAAATAACGATTGATGTCTATTTCATTATTTATGAAAGAAATCGAAATGTACAAGCATAGTAATTGAGAAATGCTGTTCTTCGGATTTTCTTAATTGCTTTGGCCGTTTACGTCTATTAAAAAACTTTCTTCGCGCAAAGCATTCGGCCTGGAAATCCAATTTTCCTCAATCGCACCAAATGCAGAAGAAGCAACAACAACAAACGAACAACAACATTGCGCAACGTGCGACGACCGCCTTGAATTTTCTGCCTTTGAAGTTGCATCAGTCCAGTGTTCATCGGCTAAATAAGGAATCGATGCAAGAAACGAACGTTCGCTAACTGAACTAGCCAACAAACTAACAAACAAAACAATAACAGCTGTGATAGAAGAAAACAGACACGAACACACGCGTATGTCTATATGTATGTAACAGAATGCATTTCAAGGTTCCAACCTATTTACAATATTATACCGAGTGATCTTGAGAAGTGTGTGCGTTTGTGATCTTGAGAGAAGCGAGTTGCAATTATTGGGTAACAGATATTTGCATAGTCTGTAAATATGCTTTCTGAAAACCGGTTTTTCGGATAAATTTGAAAAAGATTAAAACAATTATATTTTACATTTTCAGTATTTAAGGCAACCAACCAATTTCCATAAAAATTGTAAACATTTTTTAATTTATTTTATAATATTTTGTAGTTCCAAAATATTTATTTTTGTTGTATTTTTTTTTGTACAATTTAGAAAACTGATTTAAACCGGTTTATTTGGAAATATTGAAATTGGAAAACCGGTTTTTGTAAAAAATCCTTAATTTGTAATGATGACTTACCAATTCGGTGCTCATCGTGTTGCAACCTCTTAATGGAAGTGTGTACTTGATGGGTGCCTTCCTCTGAACCCATTCGCCCATGCAGGTGCTGTTCTTGGAGAGTCCTCTTGGATAGATCATACCGTTGAAACGTCCCGTCTTCGTGCCGATGCTTACGACCATTTCGTCGCTGTTGCATTCCACGCGTATGTCCGACGCGACTTCCGGTGCTTCTACAAATCGAAGAAAGAAAAGAAAAATAAATAAATAAAAAATTAAATAAAAGAAAAGTGTAAGTAATAATTAAAGAAACACCACAGGATGTGACGACCATAAGGCCCCTATGTACGTCGGGGAAATTGTACGTGATTTATTTACATAAGCTGCGTTCCACCATGGAGATAATATGGATAACGCAGCGGAATTGCTTTCAGGTGGGATCGTTGCACGGTTCTTTTCTACCTTCGTGGGATCCACCTTAGTCGTTTCTTCGCAAACTGTACGAGAGTGCGTTCGTCCCGAATAACGTATAAATTTGCAATTCTTATTTTATTTCAATCTAATTCGCGCTTCGTTTAAACACAGTTAGATGACCAAATTTGACCAACTTAAGACAATATTCAAATTAGGATTCATCCGGTGAATTCATTTAAATTTACTAGCAAAAATTTAATTATGTCCCATTTCCAATAACAAAAAAAAAGTATGCCACAAATGGGCATCATGGTTATTTCTGTTTATATCAATATATCAAAAGTCAACGACATTACAGTTACTTATTTATAAGCTTGTACTAACATCATTTTTTTTTAAATACTTGATTCAAACAATTAATCATTTACTATAAATATTTTTAGTATTCTAATTACTTTACAGTTAGAATCTAAAATTTTATGTGATGACTTTCAATAAGAATTGATTTTTTTTAATATTGATTATTTAATGAATTACAATAAACATTTTTTATTTATTTTAGAATTGAAGTAAAATTCAATCATAATTTTGTACCAGAAATCTTGTATTTTTATTAGTAAAGTTATTATTTTTGAATGTTTTGATATAGTTGAATATTTATGAAACAAATCATAGTGTATTAATAGTTTGCTAAGTAAACATATAATAAATGTTGAAAGATAAGTTTGTAATAGAAAACTTTACAAATTTTACTATTTAATCGTCAATTTGTATAAAATTAAATATTTATTTTATTAACTAATGTAATTTAATTATATGTTGAGATATTGTAATTCACACCTAATGCACTGATGTAAATTAATACGTAGT
This sequence comes from Nicrophorus vespilloides, assembly GCF_001412225.1. Taxonomy (NCBI): domain Eukaryota; kingdom Metazoa; phylum Arthropoda; class Insecta; order Coleoptera; family Silphidae; genus Nicrophorus; species Nicrophorus vespilloides. Next base: position 100,172 of record NW_017098835.1, read on the forward strand.
CAAGGTAGATGAGAATATTTTTCAAAGATTTATCCAAAGCCAAAGTCACGAAATGTTCCTTGAGAAATTTGAATGCCAACAGGGTTTGGCGGACAATTTATATTCCACATCCGAAGGATAAAGCACAAAAAATCCAAATTATATGTAATTTTTCCGCTTATCTTTTATACTACTTTTCATTTATAACCTATAATTGATTGATTTAATAGCTCACATTAAGTTGATTTTTAATTACAAAATTAGTTAAATTTTTTTTGAAGATTTATCCATTAGAACTTTAATAAAAAAAATGTATGATGATCTCATGTTGATTAATATTGACTCAATTCAAGAATATATATTCTCACTAGATTAGAATTTGAAAAATCTAGTGAATAACCTTGGCATTCAGTTTGTTATTAAACTCAACTTTGTACAGTTGTAAATCACTAGAATTCGCACTTTTTGACCTCAATAAAAAAAAATCAGTACGCTTCTTTTTAACAAAACCAAATGTTTTGATCAAAAATGCAAATCCGTGAATAAATTTTATATTTTACATATAATTTACAGTTAACTTTAAATTTTTTTGTTAAACTTAATTATAGCAATAAACTTTGATTAATAATTGTTAGAAAATATTTGATTTGAGAACAAAATAAATTTTGTAATTAAATTTACAAATTTCATGTTTCATAAATACTAAAATTAATAGCATTTTTTTTGGTGTAAAGATGAAATTAATTATGTAATTGAATATTATATTTTAAATTTATAATAACATTTTTGTTTTTTTAAATTTTTTGTTAGAAATTATTTTTCATGATATGCATATAATTTGCAACACTTCAATGAACATGCGATGTATTGTTTTTCGTCCCATTTGCAGTTTAAAAAAGTGTCGAAAGTCAAGAAAATTACGTGAGATGATGTAAGCCTTCTTGCGTGGAATATATTCAGCAAGAGTCGAGACGTTCTTATTTAAGATACGATCAGCTCCGTCTTTTACCGTAAGGAAATTGTTATTACTTCCATTCCTTGCAATCATAATTTAACAACAACATACTTAAATTAAAATAAAATATTTCTTTACAATTTGTCCACAACATGATTTTTAATATTTGATTGATTATTTAATGTTGCATCCACATAGAGTGCGGTGTAAGGTTCACTAACTTTTATGTTACATGGTAGCAACACAATAGTTTCCATGACAACCAGTGGCGTAGCTACTTCATAGTATAAATCAGTGGTTTCCAAACTTGAAGTTACTACGCCTCCCTCAAAAGTATGTAATCATTTGGCGCCTCCCCTTTCATAAAACGAATGCGCATTACAGCAATATGGATAAGAGCACAGTAATATATCGATACTTGCTACATGCCCCAAACATTTAGCTTTCATATGCATCTTTTGGATTAATTCTATGTATTATAGTTTTCGAGAAAATCAATGAAATGTAAAAACACTGCTATTTCGAACGTTCTCATTTCAATTTTTTTTAAATATTAAAATGAAATTGTTCTTATTTTGTTTTTTTCCAGCGAACTTAGCGAACTTTTGTTAGACCCCACGTATATTCTTATCTGATCTATTTTAATTTACTTATAACAAAAAAAACATATGTTTCTAATAAATAAGTTATGATTTTGAAATTATATTGGAATTCGTATCGATTTGGGAAAGTACAATATTCATATTGGAAATGATCTAATAGAACTTTCCAAGTTATGAAACAATAGGCTTAGCAAAATGATATACAATTGTTTCCGTGTAATAGCCTCTAGGCAAAAGGTTAATTACCATCTAGAAAATGATTACCTTCACCAAAATGGGTATTTACGACTATCCGTTTTTATCTGCTCCCTGCTAACCTAAACCTCCCCCCCCTTCGACCACCCTCGACAACCTTATTTATTGACAGCGTAATAACAAAGGCTAAGTAAGGCTCGGACGAAAATGATACGATCAATTTATGTTATCTTATTACTAATTACACGGCGAAAAGGTAAACGCATCGATCCAACCGTGCTCGAGGTTTGCATTATGAGCCTGTATCTGCGACTACACACACAAGTACATGTATAAATACAAGTGTATACTTTATATGTGTCTGTAAATCTATATGTAGTGTGCGTGCAATATCTGGTTTATGGTTACAAATAAAAATAAATTTACGAGCCACTTGATGTCAAGCCGGGACCGTCCTAATCATTTTTATAAATCACAACTCCTCCAATTAATTGCTTACATAATAATAAGCCGGCGATAAATTCGGATTGCAGTAACTCAACATCACCATTCCGGAGTTTGAAGAGAGCAGATGAAAGTAATAGTAGGAATAAGAAAGAAGTTGTACATGTACACATGTGCATCGAAGCATAGAAATGACACATTTATGGGATCGATTCAAAAATTGTATTACCGAATTACAAACTTTATGGTTGACTTTAAGTTGAATGCAAATATAGAGTGACGAAAAAATTACGACATTGCTCTTGAACACTTCGTCCTGAATGGTCCAATTAAGCTGTTTATGCTTATATAACAAACGCCAATGTTGCATTCAAAATCACTATAAAAAAACTTTTTTTTACTTTCTTTAATGTTAAATTTAATAATACTAATAAAATAATATTGTTCAAATTAAGAAAATCTAATACTAGCATTAACTTTCAAACAAAATAATTAATTGAATTTCAGAATTATTTCTTTCAATTTAAAAAATATTGTATTAATCAATGGATATTATGGAGTTAAACAATTAACAATTAAATATATTGGATAGGATTTGAGATGTTAAAGTGGAAAACCGATGTAAACCGAATTATCTGTAATAGATACAAACGTACAATGCATGCATTCAATCAACGCTTAATGTACACACGCCAAGCACTGATTTACTTATTTAAACATGAAACCAGGCTAACACGATAATAAATTTAAACATGCCTGCGAAACTATCGAACAGACTACACTTATTTGTTAACCAATTGTTCTAAAATTAGCGGAGCCGGCTTGATTAAAAGCGACTCCAACCATTATATAATATTACTCACATCATGCAAACGATTCGATAATCATTTATTAACAACGTTTATTCCTGAAATGTTCACATTTATTGCAATATTCCCATTTTAACAATAAAATATTATTTGATTATCTTCACCCAAGTACCAAAAAAAAAATAACATTATGATCCATTAATTTTATCTATAATAGATTGAGTGAATTAACTTTATTCTGTTATTCCGTTTGACCCCTCGCAGATAACATTAATCGATCATTACATAATATTAACCTATTTAATCATAAATCAAAATATCCAATAACCTATCATTTCTTTTCGTATTCATTTAAGAAACAGTAAACTTTCTAAGTTAATGTTCTTCTATCCAGCTGCATTTACAGATCAATAACCACGGTATTCGATTCCAAAACAAAAATCATTTGTATAAATGCGTGTGAAAGTCAATTAACGATTTCGACCTAATCTCTACGATGAAAACATTCCAATTAAATTATTTCGGTTCACATGTTTGTTAATTTATATCTATAGCAAATTAATTAATTTGGTTTAAATATAGGCTTCGAGCATGCATAAAAGCAATTATCATTAATATAAATGCTAATTAAAGAAAGAAAGAAAAAACGACTGTGAACACACAGGAAGCGTTAGATCGTAAATCCCAGTAAGTTAAAAAACTATTGCATCACGAATCTATTTTCGAATCCAAGAAAATTTATCATCGAAATATACTAATTTAGACTCACTCGTTTCAAACACAATTTTAGCTAAAATTTATGAAACATTTCTGCAAATAATGAAGTAGGAAGAAATGTTGAGGTATTAGCGAATCAATAAACCGACGAAATTAAAATAGCAGATTCCGAAATAGATTTGGGTTTATTAATAGAACCGTGGACTCAATTCTTCGCAACTTTTTTTTTTTATTTTCAAATGTATTTTCTTCTTCAACAATTTGTACGCGAAATGCGAAATTATTAAAACAAATATTAATATCACTGATAGGACGTAACTCTAGTATAAATATTGGATCAAAAGCTTCGCCGAACAAACAGCCTTTGAGTTCGCCTCCGAATCAAATACGTTTTGCGATACATATAATGAAAGATGAAATAAACAAAAAAATAAAAATAAAATTGAACGTATATATGTAAAGTTCGTGCGCTACGTAATTTCCTTTTACCGAGAGTAAAAACAACTTTTGCAAAAAGAAACAGAGCAAACGAATATGAAATTACATATTTTTTTCAAAATTTTACAACATCGTTTGATGGTTTTCCCCCTTTTCTCATATTATGATATTACATTGATTATAAAACTAAAAAAGAGAGAATATTATATAACATTTCTATTAGATCAATTACAAATTAGCTAATAATGTTATAAGTTTGAAAAGTTAGCATAGCAACAAAAAATCAATTTCCTCGGAGCAGATTGTAAGTGTTCCATTAATCTTTAGATCTGCAAGGGTCATCCAATGAAAGAAAATTGCACGGAAATAGAACTTACGCGATATTCAGATGCAGTTCTTTAATTAATCCTTCTCCGCTTCCCCTCTTGCTTTGCTGCTGCTGCCTCCGTTATGTAACTGTCGACGCCCCGGCTGCAACAAACAAATCACTTCAGTTAGCGCTTAATCAAGGAACAACGACAATTAAAGAAAATTGCAGAAACAAAATGCATAGGCAATTCGTTATACCCATAAACACTAAATTTAAAAAATATACATATTTTTAATTAACCTATAGAATTTCAATTTCAAACATTTTGATTGTTAATAAGTAAAACTTAAATATTACAAAAAAAAGTTTCAGAACAATTAATGAATATCAACCGCGATCTTATGTTCTCAATGTTTACTCTCTGTTCATCTTAAGATCTCAATGATGAACAGATTGTGAATAAAATTATACAACAAAAATTATGTAATAGATGGCCACGATAATTTTTGTTTGACTGCCATATTTGAAATTTTGACATTCATCTGACGTAAGAGTGCATCTTTCCGATTCGAATGTCTCGAGTTTCGAATCCGTATTTCGAAATCGATGGATGTTATATGCACCGGAAGTGGTCCCACGAGAAATACACGAGGTTGGGGGTGTGTTTGGTACAATTTTCCCCCTTATTCATACACGAGCTTTAATAAAATGATGGAAGACGTAAAATATTTAAAGTGATCTATAAATATGAAACTTACATGCAAAGTGTCTTCGTGCACCGATCAAAAGCACTATTAACAAATTAAACACAGTTTTCTTTAAGAAAAAAAAAATACTTTCCTGTTATAAAAGTAACAAAAACACTGATTATTTATTTCGTAACTAAGGTTACTAAGGCAACTACTGCATCTGTCATTTTTTACACAAATCGTGAACTTATTAATCTTTCGTTAGATGGAGCTGAAACGTACAAATTACCAAACGAAGCAATTAATTTTCATTATTTAAATTTGGTAATACAAATGTTATTCATACCGAACTTGTTGTGCTTTCAAATAGATGGAGCTTTTCTCATTAACATTTTTTTTTTGTTCTTGTTATTGTTGTTCATGATTGCACGGATATTATATCTAATTACGTAATTTCGTGATTGACTCATTAAAATACAAAATATGCAAATTGTAATCATTACAAGTCAATAATAATAATCAGATTATTAGTACACTAATTACCATAATTAATCCCCGTGTCCGTGCAAACTATTCAGCAATAAATAAGGCATGCTAATAATAAAAGGATATCAATTAAATCCGTCGCTTCAATTATTAATTGCGGCGTGTTTAATTACGAATGTCCGCAAACGATAAAAAACGAGTCCCTTGAATGGAGGGAAGTTTTTCATTTTCTTTTCTGCGTGAGTCTGCGTAATAAGATTTTAGCTAATTAAACACAAACCTAATTAACGCAAATCGCATTATAAATTTACGAAAAAAAGAGAAAAGTAAACTTTTTCGAGATAATAATCAACTTTAGATGAAAATGGCGAAGCTTAAAATTATTCTTTAAAGCTTCTAATTACAACGGGATTCTATTTTAATAGACTTTAATCGCGAAATTCCGTTCATTAAATCAATTACGTTTGAGATATTTCGATTTTGATGCAAATCTAACCTAATTTTACTGAAAGAAAAAAATGTATATTTTAATGGACGGCCATGATTGTTTTTGTTTTTCATCAAAAGTCATAAACTTTGACGTTTACTTTAAAGTTGATTTATCAATATAGAATTATTGTTTAATTAACTTAAAATGAAATATAAAGTAAATTTTATTAATACCTTCTTTGAATTCTCTATTTGCAAAGTTAATGAAGACACGGATCGAAACAAGAGAAGAAGAAAAAAAAAACAATTACGAAGCGAACTTTTCTACACACACCTATATTTTATCAAGTCTTCCTTTAATTATAAGTTTTGCGAGCAGTTTAATTTTATGCGAAAGCTCCAACTTTTTCCATCTGTAATAACCCAAAGTTAAATGAAAAATAATTTCCATTCGCTTTATTCCGCATAAAAAAAAATCTCGACTAGAGTTTCTTTCATTTTCCTTTTACACAGACTAAAAACATTATTATCATTTAGCTTTTGTTCTTAATAAATTCATGCTATGTTATTTTTTTAATTATTTCTTTTTTTGTACTAATTGCAAAGATTATTACGCGTTTGGAAGGTCGAGTGAGAGAGCCTTGTTTTCCCTCCATTTAACTTCGTACACTTCTCTCTGAATTAATGTGTTGCAACTTTTCGGAAAAGTGGGTTAACAAGAATTATTTACTGTAGATTTAATCGTGGCTACATTGTGAAACGAATAATGCATTCCTTCTTTATAACAGCAAGAAACTAAGAGAGAAAAAAAAAAGTAATACACGAAACGTTCAACGCATTCCGCATCGATTTTCCTGTTTTAATTAGTAAAACAGAATCATTATATAAGGATTGCAGTTTTTTTGCTAAATAAATGAAATTTACTAAAGCAATAAATCGCTGTTACTAAAGTATTGAATTGAATGATAAAATATGCAGAAATAATGGCGATCAACGTTGGCGAAAGGAAAACAAAAATAAACGAAATACGGTAACGCGATTCGCGCAAAACGAATTTCATATAATGAATTAAATTTTGATCCAATTAAATCGTCTGCAAATTAATTATGAAATTTTAATTTGAAACCGAGGCGCGCGTATTTGCGCAGCCCCCTCCGATCATATTTAATTGAAAAACGAAATTTTCTTGCAAATTAATAACGAAAATACATTATATACATTTGATTTCCGCGCAAATATTGTATTTGTTTATTGATGATAATCGAGCGTGTTTAATTAAATCTATCGAAAATTTAATTTGCGCAAATGTTTACTTTCACATTTCTCCAATCATTATTTTTTCAATTAAAATGAAATAAAATAACTTTTTTTTCTACATATTTGCGACGTTACACATTTAGTTTCATGTAATGTGTATGTGTGTGTATGCTTATGTTAAAGTAGTCGGTTTATTAAATTTGCTCACATCAAAGCTTCAGCAAGAATCGCGCTGAAAGCTCTGAAAAGCGTCTCCGGCTCGAATTACCGGGGTTTAAACCGCGAGTTTCATAATTACATGTAAATTCTTGTGATGTTTATCAAGAGGGAATTGAGATTTGAATAAATTACATATTTAAATGCATACGCCTCATCCCTCAACAACCGCCCTGCCCTCATCCACGCAATTTCGCTTCTTTGCATCTTTCAATTTTCGTAATTATTTATGCCGGATTTATTCGAGCACACACAGAAGAAGAAAAACATAAAACTCTTGAGAAAGGAAATTACTAGAAATATGATGGTACTCTACAATGCAAATACAAACTTCACTTAAAAGTTACGTTTAAAATTATATAAATAATAGCTGAAATGTAATTGTATAAATCGTTTAAACTGTAATAAATACACGCGTTTGTCTGTTTTGCTCAAAATCCGAATGGGTAAATGTTCGATAAAATCGCGAATAGAGAGGCAGAAGCGAAACCTTTTTGCCAATATGAATAATCCATTCGAAACTAATGCGAGCGAAATAATAATTTCGCATTAATTAATTTTATTTTATATATATATATTTGCACTGTAAATCGTGGCCCCACGTCCATTCGAATAAAACAATAATGCGATGTAAATATAATTAAAAGGCAATTAATTCATAAATAATGGCGAGCAATTTAAGCGGCGGACGATGGAAAACCCAATTGAAAAACATTACCGTTTCTATTCTATTCATTATGATTATCATCAACATCATCATCATAATCATCATTATAATTATACGATTAATTGGATTCAGTTTTATTTTCATTCATTTCTCTTTTTTTTTCGCTTTATTATCATTTCATCTCTGTTCTGCTGTAATTTAATTTTTGGGTGGAAATTTTCCATTTGGACATTTAAATGCATTTTACTAATTGACTTCTATTAACATTTTTCATTTAAATATTTTATTTGAATAAAAGGAAATATATTCTATTACGCATCTATTGATATAAAAAAATTAACGTAATCTTAATTATTGATTGAAATATTGGGATTTTTCGAGTAATTAAATAAAAAAATTAAGATATTAAAACAGTTTTAACTTATTATTAAATTGTTTGATAACAGACGCTAACTAGATTATGGAACATGGTCTTTCCAAAAGAAAAACTAAATAATAGATTTATCATACGCTTGTTATTAACTGTAAAATTTGAATAAGAAAACTCAATTTTCAACTATTTGTATATTTTCTGACTATATGACGATATTTTTTCAATTATTTTGATGTCTTCACAAACGAAAATTTCACTTTTTCTAACTTTCAAAGTAATTGCAATGAAATAAAGAGTCATTGATGAAAAATGAAATATTATAATTTTTTTATTGGTAAAGTTTAGAGAACTTGTTAAAGTTGGATGAGAAATGCACGAAAGTCGATTGCTGTCGAAAATTTTGTTATTAAAACTTTTTATGTTTTTTTTTTCTTTCCTTTCGAAATTAATTGCTTGAAAGTGGGGGAGAGCATCTGTTTTGCAACGGAAAATTCGTTCGGAAAACTCGTCGCAAGTGTCAGGATTAAGGAAAATAACAAATTAGGAACAAAGAAGAAATTGGAAAGTGTAAAGTAATGACAAAAGATAACTTTTGCTTTCTTGAATATATAAGTTTAAAAGTCTAATATTTATTTATTAAGGAAATTGATGATTTGTGAAGAAACTCGATTTTCAGAGACTGAAAAAACGTTTTTACAAATTTGACTGAAAACTACAGGAAAACTGTAATAGTTGTAATAGTTTCAAATATGATGGTTAGAAGCACAAACATTTAGCTTTAATTTGCGTGCTCATTTATAATTGTGTAATGTTTAGTTATTGAGAAAATTGATGATTTGTGAAGAGACTCGATTTTCAGAGGCTTAAAAAACGTTTTTTTCAACTTTGACTGAATTATAACACTCGATTTTTTAGACTAAAAAACGTTTTTTTCAATTTTAATCATAAGTTATGGAAACCTGTAATAGTCGCTTGTTGTAATAGTTTCAAATATGATAGCTAAAATCACAAACCTTTAGCTTTAATTTACGTGCTCATTTATAATTGTGTAATATTTAGTTATTGAGAAAATTGATGATTTGTGAAGACACTCGATTTTCAGAGACTTGAAAAAACGTTTTTCAACTTTCGACTGAAAACTAAGGAAAACTGTAATAGTTATTTTCAAATATGATGGTTAGAAGCACAAACATTTAGCTTTAATTTGCGTGCTCATTATATAATTGTGTCGTGTATAGTTATTGAGAAAATTGATAATTTGTGAAGACACTCGATTTTCCGAGGCTAAAAAAACGTTTTCAACTTTGACCGTAATTTGTGTCGTGTATAGTTATTGAGAAAATTGATGATTAGTGAAGACTCTCGTTTTTTCAACTTTGACCGTAAATTACAGGAAATCCGCAATAGTTACAAAATGTTTTTTCAACTTTGACTGAAAACTACAGGAAAACTGTAATAGTTATAATAGTATCAAATATGATGGTTAGAAGCACAAACATTTAGCTTTAATTTACGTGCTCATTTATAATTGTGTAATGTTTAGTTATGACACTTTGGAAAGTGTAAATGCACAAACATTTAACTTTCTTATTTGAATACTTATAAGTTGTAAGTCTATGTAATTATTGAGAAATTGATGATTTGTGAAGACACTCAATTTTCCGAAGCTTAAAAAACTTTTTTCAACTTTGACTGAAAACTACAGGAAAACTGTAATAGTTGTAATAGTATTCAAATATGATGAGTAAAATCACAAACTTTAGCTTTAATTTACGTGCTCATTTATAATTGTGTAATGTTTAGTTATTGAGAAAATTGATAATTTGTGAAGACACTCGATTTTCATAGGCTTAAAAAACGTTTTTTCAACTTTGACTGAAAACTACAGG
>NW_017098836.1:0-26499 GCF_001412225.1 Nicrophorus vespilloides
GCTATGAGATTGCAGAAGGATTAGTTTATTAACTATTGTTAGTGGTTATTTGTAATAATGGCTTCTCCAAACGCCTCACTCGGGGAGCAATCCTGGCGATTCGACATATTTTTAATTTTTTCTCACTATTAAGGCCAGAACTAGAGCATGTTATCTGTTTTATTTCATCTCCAAAAATTTATTGAAAAATTTGACAAATATTTTTTTTGATAACACAAAATTGTCGATTATCCTTATAATAACTAGGATAATATAAATTGGTCACCAACCCACTTGAATTAACAAATGATTTAAGTTTGAATTAATTTTTCACGAAGGAATATCCGAATATCCTATTTAATTACCTTTGCTACCACATATCTGTGCGAAAGGGATTTTACTCAATGGTCAATATTAAAACAAAACTACGTAATTGACTCGGAATAGTAATGGAATTGAATGAAGTGAGAATACACAAATTAGTGAAGTGTATTTATCAACAGAAGTCTCATTAATTTGGCACATCGTAATCATATCAATTGAAAACGATTATGATGAACTAGCACAAACCACATCTAAAGCTGAATTGAATCAAAAATGATCATTCTATCAATTTGGTTTTGTGTACATTTTAAGCTGCATACCTACATCAAAAAAATGAAACCATCAATAGGTCAAGTTATGTGATGTACAGTGTAAGTATATACCAGAGCAGGTCAACTTATTCGTTATTGAGATAGACTTTTCTACACTTACCGGTAGTTTTTTTTTATTGATAATTTCGTGTATTAGAATATCTTATCACTCAGACTTATTCGTTTTTTTTGTACATATTGCACCCGCAGAAGAAATTGCTCTTCGTGTTATAACACTTGTGGTTTTCGCTGTGATTTGTAACAAGGGATGTTACAAATTGTAAATTATAATTTAGAACATTTATGTAAAATTGACGTAATGCCAATTTATATTTAATTTATTGACTATACAATTTTATTATTGATATTTTATTAATTTTGTTCTGATTTAAATGTGAAAATTGAATGTAGACTTTATTAACTAGGTTATTTATAATCTTATAAATTTTAAATTATTGATAATATTAAAATACGCAAATATAATAAGTCGATAAGAATAAATAAATGTTTTGTTATTATTTAAACAACCTTGATAATTTTCATACAATTCTGGATATATAAAATGAAAGTATATGAATGTCGACATTCAATTAAACAAAAAAAAACCTTGTATTACAATGTATTTAATCGTTCATTCGGTATGCTTTCTTGAAATATTATCAATAGTAAGTTTTCGCAACGTAAAACTGTAAGCACATAAATAATTGTAGTTTTTTTTTGTAGGTGACCGCACTAGATCACTATATAATATACAACGAATGCCTTGAAGATATTATAAATTTCATGGATCCATACGTTGGTACGTTAATATCTATGAATGAAACGGTGGAGAAAGGCAAAGAAGAAATAAAAAAAATCGGTCTACCAATGTTCGAGGAATTCAGAAGAGATGTTCAGAATGGACCACCGCTCTGCTATTACTTTTTACCGGACGTCGGGAATGATTTAATCCTGAAAACGATACTACAGAATTGCGGTATAAACGATTTCGAAGTACTTGCAGATTTGAAGGAAATATTATCGAAATTTCCCGCCGATTTCTCAGAAACGACTTTATCCGAAAGAAGGTACTATTGCGTTTACAACATCAAAAAGAGCATACAGATGTACAATTATCTCAAATCGACAATTGATGCATTGAACGAGTGCGACGAGAGTAAATTGCAGGATAAATTCGAGTATTACTATCGCAGCTCCTGGGAATTATGTCTAAAAAATACGCCACATTAATTTTTGTTCACAATGATAGCGTATGAAGATTTAGTGATTTTAAGATAGTAAATACACAGGAGGCCATAATCCGTTTCAGGCTCTTAAACATACAATTTATCACTTAATTTTGAAAATTTTAATATTTTCTTCTTCACTTATTGTTAAATATAAGATTTTTATCAATTTGGTCCAATTTTGTTGTTGTTTTTTTGAGGATCGAACCAACGACCTTTCTTGTCGGATTTTAGTGATACAGGCGACTATAAACTCATTTCAATCATATGTATTTAAGTCATATGTATAGTAAGTTGCATATAATAAAATAAAGATTTTTTAATAAAGTCCTTATTAGTGTTGTTTGACTCGACACTTAGTGTGTGACTCCGTCTATCTTGGTATACACTACTAAATGTTGGTATTGTATCCTCGACCATATCTATATGAAGATCTTCGTGTATTTGTTTATTCCCGACGAACCGTGGAGCCCTAATAATATTTCTTAGGCATTTTGATTGGAACCTTTGTACAATTTGTATCTGCGATTTACTGGCCGCACTCCACAATTGGATACCATACGTCCACACTGGTGGTATATAACTAATTTATTTTCCACTGATAATTCTGACTTTTTCCCTAGAAGCCAGTAGAGTTTTCTAAACTTTATTTCTAATTGCACCCTCTTAGCCTGTGATCTTTCCAGGTGAGTCATCGTTGTTGCTTCGAATTCGCAATGTTTGATTAACGTTTTTATAATATATAAGAACTGCTGTGTCATAAATTGTATATTCGGGAATTTTGAAGTAGCTTTTACTCGTGAAGTGTGTCTCTGAAATTAACAAGATATCAATTTTCTGATTTTTAAAAACATACTTACTTCATGATAGTGATGACTAAGTCCGTTCGCATTCCATGCGGCTATACGCAGTGAATGTTTCATTATGGCAGCGGTTTCTAAACTTTATGCTACTACGCCTCCCCGAAAACAATTTTTTTTTTCGCGCCTCCCCGAAATTTTTTTATTTTTTCCGCGCCTCCCTTACCTTTTATTGTTTTAATAGATTAAATAATATAGACACGTTTTATTTATTTGAAGATATTATGGTATCAAAATTAATTTATTAAAAAATTTTGGCGCCTCCCCTGGGAGACGCGCCTCCCAGTTTGGAAACCGCTGCATTGTGGGATGGTCGTTGTTTACTTCTGATACACGTCCATTATTGCCTTTTTCATTTCTTTCATTTGAGTTTCCATTCGTTTCAATTCTTGAAGGAGAATTGTTGTGTTGTTTGTTTTTGTCGTTGTACTTTCTGTTGTTGTTTTGTACATATAATTTAAAAAAAAAACATTATAAAATGACAAATTATACTTTATTTTTTATATTCTTAAAATTTTGTATTCTAAATATAATTACACGAACGAACAAATAACAAAATTTCTAGTAAAACATGTGCAGACGTTTATTTTCTTTTTGAAATAAAATTGTTGGGTCATGAAACATTAATATAAACACAAAAAAAACTATGTTTTCTGTCTCAATTTCATCAGCAAGTCAAATCTCCTATTTGATCGGACACCTTGAATGGCAGTCCTCCTATCCTTAACCGCATCTCTTTCGATTCTGGTCTTTTGAATCACAGCTTTGATTTCACTCTCCTTGCTACTCTTCTCATCCTTCCTCACTTTGAAACCGAAACGCGTGTAGTTCGGTTTTACGGGCGACGGTTTCTTCACGGGCATTGGGGGAATAATTACTTTCGCTGGAGTTGCAAGCCTCGAATTTATCGTCCTCTTCGGCGTCTTCAGACCGTCAACGGCAAATCCTACTGCTTTTTTCGGCGTAGCAACGGTTTTATTGGGACTCACTTTAACTGGAGATTTTGCGGCTTTCTTCTCGGAAGTATTTTTTGATAGACCTATAGCTACTTTGCATCCGGATAGAAGCAGTTTGGCTCTCTCCGCTTTCCTGATTGCATGATCTTCGACGCTTTCCAATTTGTTCAAAGCTTCTTTGCGGATTTTCACGAAATTTGGCAATTTCGTTCTGACGTAAGTCTTCGATATGGCTTTGCTGCTAACTTGCACTCCTCCCTTAACTACGGCCGGCTTCTTCATTGAGCTCTTCAACTTGGTCACGTTGCTTAATCTGTTACCTACAAATTTGCTTGTATAAGGGGTGCTGACTCCTGATGGAGGCGTGTTTATCACGACACGTTTCTGCGACATTTTTAGGTTTACGCAACTGTCGTTAATAAACAGTTTGGCATCATCGGTGACGTTGTGCCAGGGTGGAGTTTCGTTCCCTAAATCGGCGTTAAACAAATTCATGACCACGTTTTTTCTCATATTAGATTTACCTTTCGCATTCACTTTCTTATTGGAATTAAGTTCTCCCAGAGTTCTCCTCTTGGCGCTTTGTATAAACGATTCATCCGGTTCCAACTCAAAAGTGGTTCTCTTCTTCGAACTTTGAAGGTAAGAGTCCTCCGGTTTTAATTCGAACGTATTCCGCTTATTGCCACTTGACTTTTTCTTGGATCCACTTCCAAAAGTTTTATTTGGAGACGTTAATTCGAATGTGGTGTTCGCTGGAAACGTTTCATTATTAGGAGTATCGCCAAGTTTTCCATCACCCGAATTCAGCATAAACGAATTTTCATCGACTTTTGTAAACATATCGGTGGCAGCTTTTGGTGAATTTATGAAATCAGCTGAATTCGCATTAATATTATTCACGATGTTAGTGTATATCGATTTCCTAACACGAGATGGACTATTTAATTTCACTTTTGTTTCAACATCATCATTGATTTCCATTGTATTTGTAAGTTTACAATCTCCAGAAGCCCTTTTTCTTTCGGACGATTTACGAACGGCAGATTCAGTTGGAGACTTAATCCTCTTCTTTTCTTTTGCCGTAAAACATTTGGAAGTACTTATTTTCCTTGTTTTCGCTGTATCAGTTGCATCATTCTCAAGAGGTTTCTTTGCCTTGGGCGTTGCTATCTTCAATGCGCTTATTCTTTTTCTCTGAGGCGTGTTCTGCAAATTATTAATAGGTGCCTTGATAACTGATACAGTCTTATTGCATTCATTTTCAATACCGTTGGACGCTTTTACAGACTTCTTAATTGGAGTTTTCGATTTTCTCACACTAACACGTTTTGTTAATTCAGTTAAGTTTCCCTCAATCGGATCATTATTCTCTGCAGATTTGTTATTAGGTTTAGCAGCTACACTTGATTTTATTTTACTTAATGATTTTGGTGTTTTGTTTTGTTCTTGATCGCCAACTTCTGTTTGACATTTGCTTTTATTTGGTGTAGCTCTATTGGATCTTCTTGAACTTAAACGCTTTGTTAAATCATCTAAATTTCCCTGGATAGGCGACTTTTCAAAGTCTTCATACTCTACTTCTTTTTTATTTTTAGGAGTTATGCTATTCGCTTTTTTCGTACTTAGAAGTTTAATTGAATCTTCCAAATTTTCTCCAACGGGCGATTTTTCAAAGTCTTCATTTTCTACATTTTTCTTATTAGTTTTCGGAGTGGTACCATCAGTTATTTTAGTACTTAAGCGTTTAGTTAAATCTTCGAATCTTTCTTCAACAGGCGATTTTTCAAAATCTTCATTTACCTTATTGCTTTTCGGTGTGACACTATTAGCTTTTCTCGCTCTTAATGGTTTACTTAAATCTTCCAAATTTTCCCCTTCATTTTCCATATTTTTCTTATCAGTTTTCGGAGTGATACTATTAGTTTTTCTCGTACTTAAACGTTTTGTTAAATCTTCTGCATTTTCCGCAACAGCTATTTTTTCTACATTTTCCTTGATCTTCTTAATTTTAGGTGTAATATTATTTACTTTTCTTAAGCTCGCACGTTTTTTTGAATCATCTATATTTTGCTCAATTGGTAATTTTTCTTCACATTCGTTTTCCATAAACTTTTTAATTTTTGGAGTGATGCTATTAGCTTTTCTCACGCTTAAACGTTTAGTTAAATCTAACAAATTTCCTTGAATGGGCGATTTTTCAAATACCTTATCTTCATCTTCCACAAAATTTTTGGATTTCATAGGGGTACTCATAGATTTTCTACTACTAAGCTTTCTACTTGCACCACTTGAATTACCAGCAAAAGCGGATTTCTCTAAAGTGAGATTTTCATCAAAAATATTATAGTTGAAAGGTTTTTCATCATCTATTTCCATACTTTCAACTGGTATGGGAGAGGAAATTTTTGATAATCTGCCTGCAGACAATCTCGATTCATTGAAATTTTTCTCAAGTACTTCATTGTTATAGTCCTCAAACATATCATGTAAATTATATACATTCAAATTTGATTTATCTCTACTTACAACTTTACTCTTCTTTTTATCTCCACCTACTAATTTTTTCTGTGAACTTTTTTCTATCAAATTCCGTTTTTGTTTGGGGCTATCTTCTGCTTTCTTTACAAATGTATTTCTAGCATTTTCATAACTCGTATTAATTTTATCACTATTAATTAATTTAACTGTCCTCGTGCTCCTTCTGAGCGGACTGCTTATTTTATCAATTTTATTTTGCTCAAAAAGCTGAGACAATTTTCTCACACTTGGTGTTTCAGGAATATCAGGACTTAGATCTGAATTTGATTTCTCTTTAATTGATTCATCAACACTCTTAAAATCACTGGTGTTCGGAGATTCACTTTCAACTTTACTTTGCTTCTCCAGTACTGCTTTCTTAGACTTCTTACTTTTCTTTTTAACAATTTCTGGACTAATAGCACTTTCTTGTTTAACAATCTTTTTAGATTTTTTAACTTTTTTCTTCTTCCCAGACATAGCATCTAACTTTTCTTCAATGGCTGGATGTTTGAGTGCAACATCAGAATCGGACAATTCTAAAGTAGGTTCTTTCTTCAGCTTTTTCTTCTTTATTACAGGCGTTCCCATTTCAACATTTTCCTTGTTACTGGTTTTATTCCTTCGCTTAATCTTTGCAACAGGTGTTCCATCATCCACATCAGCATTTTCAATTAATCTCTTCACTTTAGTTTTTTTCACCTTCTTTGTTTTTTTGGAAGGAGATTCTGCATTGTTTGAAATGGTCTTCCTTTTCAATTGAATTTCTTCGGAGCCACTTGAAAGAGTTTCAGAATCAAATTGCATATAACTCATGGATTTCATTTTTCGTTGCTTCCTAGTTAACACTTTACTGGATGATTCCACATCACTCATTTTGATGGTAACTTTAAGACTTTTTCGTATTAATTTAATTAAAACCAAAATATTTCATACTCCAAACACGAAAAAACCGCTGCACGTTTGAATGTATTTTTTTTTAATATTTTAACTGTCATTTTAAATACCAATGTGACCAACGGCTTTTTTCTTAAATTAGTAACTTTAGTTAATATTAATATTCCACATTAATAAAATATAAACTGTATATTATATTATAACTACATATACATAACAATAAAATATAATGATATATAAAAAGAATTACTAGTATTTAATGATGTAATACAATTAGACTATATTAATTTTTTATAATGTATGTGCAGTTGCATATGATAGTTGTACATCACGAAAATCTGATACGAAAGGTCGTTGGTTCGATTCCAAAAAACCAACAAAAATGCCAATATAAAAAAAATAATTACAGAGGAATTTTATTCTTATTTTAAACCCTGACGAAAGTTATCTCACTGTTATTTATTCATTCATACACAACCTACCATCTTCCTACTTGTTGAGAAGCGGTTTTTTTTAACACCAATATTTCACAATACATATAGGATACAAACAATCCTAACTAAATTTGAGACAAATCCAACATACAAATCAATTATACCGGGTCTATATCGCAAGCGCGACAACCGAAAGACCGTCTATTGAAATCCCGACTGTATCGAAATCCCGACTATATCAAAATCTCGACAACCATATTCCCGACTGTATCAGAATCTCGACCACCATAATCGCTACAAACATAATGCCGACTATATCAAATTATTTTACTATAACATTTTTAAATTATTTCGAAGGAACACAACAAATAATGACTGTCCATTTTTTAAACATTTATGTACATTTTTATACTGACAAAGAAAGAACAATATTAAATCTTAAATCTATCTCTTTGTTGTTAAGAAACATCTAATCAGTTACCATAGATTCTATAATTATATTTCTCATTCTGTCAAATATCTTCCCTCTTTGAGGTCTCTTACACTACATTTTGTAATCATTAATTTATAATTTTGTAATGTTGTTGTTCACTTGACATGAAAAACTACGTGGTTTTGCAATCTACATTATTTTTAATTCTAATAATATTCAAACTTTTATCATTATATTTACGACAAATATACAATACAAATAAAATTAAATTGTTTATAGTTATGAAGATACGATAAAAAGGAAATGTGTTCAGATAAATATTATTTGTTTTATATTAGAAACAGAAAATACTGTAAAAAAAATCGTTTATTGAATGAATTTGCAATTATTAGTGCATAATACTGAAATACTATTATTATGAGCCAAAAAAAATAAATAAAAACACATTTTTTTTTGTTAATTAAGAATATAATACATAAGTTACAATAAATATTTTCATAATGTTAAAAAAAATGATAAATAGAATTGATATGAAAAATTTCTATTTGATATTGATGCATTTCAGCCAAGCCTCAATGTATATCTCGTTGAATTTCTCTTCAGCGTCGCAGTTGATGGCAAGATCCGCATTGGTTTTTACTCGATCGCAATATCCGTTCATGGCTGGCATCAGTTCCTCGCAGAGCTTCTCCTTGTTTTCGGACTTGTTTTCCTTCAGCTTCGGAAGAAGTTCGTTTATCAATTTCCCATTATCAACGAACTGAGGGTCAAGCAGTGTCGGTCCGCAGCTCAAATAGATGTCCGCCAATCTGTCGACGGCGTTTGACTTCAGCTGATAGTTTTGACACTCCAACGGTCCGTTACGAATGCGCCTGTTCAGATCCGCAATCTTCACATGGACCATCTGCAGCAGTTCACTTGCAGCCATCCCGGATCGTTGGAATTGAGCGTTTATGAAGTTGACGAAATTCTCGGACGCCTTCTCTGTGTCGTTCACGCAATCCTCGTAACTCATGCATGTCGGTGTTACCTTAAAAAAATATATCAAACTTTATATTTGACAACTGGGTTTATCCAACATGCTGACAATTACCACGAGAAGTTATATGAACGAAACCATTTTGTTTTCCCGCCAATGTATTTCATTTGATTTTATGTTCTTTTTTTGACAGTTCTGAAGTCCGGACTTCAGAACAGCCATAAAACAAAACACTACTAATTATAAATTTATGTACAGTCAACCCTCCTATAACGCGGTGAGTGCGTACCGCGTTATATGGAAACCGCGCTATAAGAAACTCGGATTTAACCGTACAAACCAGGCTAATTCGTAGCGTATTCTATGGAAACCGCGCTATAAGAAACTCGGAATTAGTACAAATCACATCATTCGTACCGCGTTATATGGAGACCAATAAATACAAAAGACAAGATAAATTATAAATTATTTTTATTGAATTGAATTGAAGAGTTCATATAAGGATTGATAAAAAAAAAATGAAACAAGAACTAAACTAAAAGACTGTTTTTCAACAAAAACAATGAAGACTTTTGTAAAATTATGTAATCTTTCAACACTCATCCTCGCTGTCAGATATGAGTCGCATAACTTGTCTTCTTTTAATGGGCAAAATATCTTCATCACTTAGTTCATTGTAGCTTTTTTTTCTAACTCCACTAAAACCTCTCTATAGGGAGCTAAGCAATTTCTTAACTCTCTTTTAAACTTTGCGCTGCGCACCGTTGAACAATCAGTTTGAATGAAATGAAGTTCTAATTTTTTAGCCAAATTTAGCCCTTTTTTCACATTTTGTAAATCGAGATTTGGCACCCTTATTCGTTTTCGTTTTCCTTATTTTCGTTTACCAATGCATTTGAGATGGATGCATCAATTAATTCCATCAGTTCTTCCTGATCTAAAGTTTCTTCCCCGAGTACTAGTTCTCTTACATCCTGATGGTTTACTGCAAATTCTTCATCGCTTAAACGAGAAGCAATGTTTACTATTTCTGTAACTGGGAGTGAAATTGTAGAATCATCTTGTATTGCTTGAACCATTTGAGGTAAAAGAGGATTCCAACACGAATTAAGCGTTGATGGTGTAATTTCAGCGCAAGCCGATGACACGGTTCTAATACAATCTAAAATAGAAAATTCAATATCTAGTTACTAGAGTCATTCATAGGCTGCGCGGAAGGAACTTATGGCATGCTGTTGAACGGAAACCGCGCTGTCAGAGTACCGCGTTATAGGAGAGCTGTCTCAATTTCAGCTCCGCGTTATATAGAAACCGCGTTCTGAGAGTACCGCGTTATAGGAGGGTTGACTGTATTATATAACTTTAATATCTTTTCGGATGTTCTGTTTTGTCATTTTTCTTCTTTGGTGTGTTCTTTTTTAGTGCTGTTCTGGTTTGTCCGGTCCGGTCACCCTTTTATATATTTCGACGTTTGACAATCTTTATCTTCAATTATCCGACGCTACAATCTACCATCTTATCCAACATTGATGTTGTTCTTATATCAATTTTAATTTGATAATTGTAAAGTTTGAATTTTTATATTTTTTTTTAGAACGTTCTACAATAATTTGAAGTTGTACTAGAATTGAATTTTCATTCAAATCTAGTAATATCAAATGAATATCACAGCTATTTCTGTGTTAAATGATCAATTTTCATTTGACAGTTCTTTGACAGACCTTCCTTTTTTTTACTGACATTTGATTAATTCCCGAAGAAGAAAATATGATATTTCTTATCAAATTTTAATAAGTATTTATCAATAAACAAATTGAATAGCAGTAAAATGATGTTAATATTAAAAAAAATATGTATAATTCAAGACTTTATCTGATACAAAAACTAAAATATAACGTTTTATTTTTAATAATTATTATCAATAACCTTTTGCAGCAGTTGAATTTTCATTTTATTTTAATTATTGTATTAAGGTTTTATTTAGTATTTTTATTGTTGCAATTAATGTTATTATTATTATTAATATGTAATTGTTAATTAGTTAAATATTTAAACTTATGCTGATACGCAACAATATTGATAAAAATGAAAATTTATAATTGTGTTTACCTTATTTGCGGATAATAATGTTAGAAGAACGACTACTATACCAGTCGGATGCATATTTGTACTCGCGTTTAACCTCCTCTAACCTATGCTGAACACTAACTGTTTCATTAATACAATGAG
Source organism: Nicrophorus vespilloides (assembly GCF_001412225.1). Taxonomy (NCBI): domain Eukaryota; kingdom Metazoa; phylum Arthropoda; class Insecta; order Coleoptera; family Silphidae; genus Nicrophorus; species Nicrophorus vespilloides. Next base: position 11,149 of record NW_017098836.1, read on the forward strand.
CGTCGATAAACCTATTCTGATTCGTAACGGAACATCGATACGATTCACTATTCAACGATTCCCACTATTTATCCTATTCGGACAATTTTAATATCTAAGTACATTCACATTTAAAGAAAAAGATTATTATAAAACTGTTGAAGTATTTTTAAATATTAGAATGCATTTAGTACAAGTGGAATTTAATATTATTATGTTTTGTTTGTGAAACAAAACTAAATAATACGCATTTTTTACACACCATGGAATGTTTTTGAAACCAAGACAACGGTTATTTCAATAGATTAATATAAAAAAAACAACTTATTTAATTTAGATTTAGGTCGAATGTATTATAATCTTATAATTACAATTACAGCTAATATTTGCTATTATTATTAAATAATATACACTTGTAACTCGATTAACAAATAGTATAAGTTCCAAAGATAATTTCGTTAATCCAAACTTCGTTTTCAGATATACAAATACTATGGTCAGGAGTATGTTCATACATAAATGAAAATGAAAAGTTTTATTAAACATACAAGGTGAAATCACATTTTCAACCTATTATGGATTTCTAAATCTTCCACTAATAAAACCATTATCTTCAGCATTCAATAAATTTCAATCAACCTCTTCATCGTGATTTTAGAAACTCACTGGAAACATTTTGTCAGATAATTGTTAGACCATAAATCAGATATTTTTTATATTAAAGAGAAGTTGACTGATACATAGAAACAAAATAAACTATTTTTCTGTTTATTACTCTTTATCTTATGTGCATTTTTTAACTATTCATTACTTTTATCAGTTGTTAATGTTTGAAAAATTACATTTTAAATTACTCAATTTAAATTCGTTATATATAACTTATTTAAAGAAAAAAAAAGAAAGAAAATATAAATTTTTATTTTTGTAAATGTGAAATATCTTTATTATTTTCCAACGTCATTGGTGAGTAAACATCTTTTAGATTTTATTGTATTGGGTTGTTCGTTGTAAATAATTTCCTATTTCACGGATAAATGCTTTAAAAGTTCTGTTAATTACAGAACAATTGAAAATAAAAAAAATTGGTGGAAGACTATTAACTGTCGTTCGTAATAGTTTCTTTTTTAAATTTTTAGTAATATTATTTAAAACAATTTTTGTTTTGTATTTTTGGATTGGTTCACAACTAACACACAGTTCTGTTTAAAATGTTTTGTTTTTTGGTGTTCTGTTAGCAACGAAAAATTATTTGAAACAAACTTCACTCCATTTCCTACATGCGGTTTTCTAATAGATTATGTTTTCTTATGTATTTTAGACTACCGTTTGTGTTAATTATATTCATAACTTTTTATTTGACAACATTGTCAATATGGAGCAAAACAATTAGTATTTTTAATACTAATACTAAAATTTGATTTGACCTAAACATACGAAATTACTTTCTGAATAACCGAATAACTATATCGAACATCATATTAGAACATTAAATATGAAATATCCGATTTCCTCAAGTTTGATAACTTATATATCGGATATTTTACTTTAACCATCCTTTGGATTTACTTTTATTGTGAATGTACGAGGGTAGTCCTAGAAGTACCCGATCTAACAAAGAAAACACAAAAAAAAACTCGGCATCCATCTTGCACAACTTCCTTATCGCCAAATTTTTCAGTTAATATGCGATGTACACTAACTCGCGCACGGTCATCCAATACTATTTTATGCATTTTCTTCACCATTCCTAGCGTGGTTACCTCATTTTATCGACCACTGCGATGTTCGTCTTGGCAGCTCGTACGACCTCGTTTGCTGCCTTTCAATAGTTTTTTGTTGCAAACAAAGGAGCAGACTCCCCAAGAGTAGAATCTAGCTCGGCTTTGAAATTGGTTGGACTGAGTCCTTTTAAATGAAAGTATTGTATCACATAATGATAACAATTTTTTCCATGTTACAAATTCACTGACAGCGTTCACTACTGATGACTGTCGAACAAATACTAAACAACGTAGCGTCTTCAAACTTCAAACATAAGCTTTATAAGCTTTTGATCATAGTATTTTTTTTTTTTCAAACAATAACCGCCATTTATACGTGAGGTCAGGTACTTCTGGGACTGCCCTCTAAAATCTTAAACCTTTAAGACACATCTGTCAAATTGTGTAGATCACATTATGAGTTCCGTCGTTCTGTCGTGTCCCAGGGATGGAATTGTGGACACAGTGGAATATCTTCTTCTGGTGTTGTCGTTTTGGAGTCTCAGTTGTAGGAAGTAAATAATTCAATTGGTTTTAACAAGTTTATTATAATATTTGGTACTCTTCCAAGACAATGTATATACTTTTAGAGATTGACTAAGACTAATTACAAATATGAATTATACTAACAAAGTTAATTCGTATTAATATGGACGGGGTGGGAGTTTGAGGAGTAAGGCACGTTTTTTTAAAAAGACGCTCCACTTCAGGTCACTGTTCTCCGTGTGATCTGTCGATTCTGCAGTTTGGTTTCTGTTAAAAACACGAAGAAATACCGCAAACGGTCATAGTCTTCCGTGGGATCTGCCTACTCTGCATTTTGGTTTCTAGTATGAAGAAGCGCCACAAATGGTCACTGTCCTCCGTGGGATTTGTCCATTGTGCATCTTGGTATCAAGTTGACAATACGAAGAACGCTGCAAACGGTCACCGTCTTCCGTGGGATCTGCCTACTATGCATATTGGTTCTGTTAATGATATATAATTTGTCAGTGGTACCCAACTTTAGTGGTTGGACACAACCTATAACTTACTATAACTTCATGAGACTTAGTCAATCGCAGCAGATGTGTACTGTAACAAAATAGACAAAATAATGAGAGAGCTTAGGATTAAGCAGTCAAGATTGGGGAATAGAGACAGACTGAATAACGTTATTGTAAAATGTTCTTCATCCGTTCCGAAATAGTGTCCGATTTTAGTTTTTAATGGATAATTGAAATAATGAAATTAATAGCCGTCTGAAGTTTGATATCATGGCATCATCATGGCAAAAACTATCCAAAAAGTGAAAAAATAAATAAATTTGAATAGCGATATAGGTTTCTTTAACGCCATTGTCAATAAATGAAACACAGAGAGTCCCCGTTCACTATTAACTAATGTGGCCGTGTATAAAGCATGGGACAAAATAACCGCGAAAAAACTAGACAATCTTTTCATTACATTGCAGAAGTGTTTAGATTAGTAGTCTTCAAACTTTGAAAATCCGCGGCCTAGCGAAATATTTCGCTTTGTAGCAAATTTGCAATGTGTATTTCTGAAAATGAATACAGCGGTATTAACATCCATTTGATTTCTCTGTTTGATTTTAAAGGAAATCGAAAAAACGACCAACAAGTGTAAAGCTTTATAACTCAGAGATGGATATTATTCACCGAAGGATATCCAAAATTGATATAACGATTTCATTTTATGTCTGGAAACCACAATGACATCAGAAGATAACTCGATCAACTTTTCTTTCTCTCCAAAAATACATTTTTTCCAGTTAATATCAGCAGAATTTAAAAGTTTCATGTGCACGACGTCCCAAAGAGCCAGCTTCTATTTGAACGCATCCATTATTTCTTTGTATACAAATATTCGTAGAAGATCTTTGGAGAGAAATAACTTTGTACAGAAGTTTAATTGCTCTTGCAGAACAATAAGTAAGTTTCTTCCCAGATAATTTTGGAAAACTTGAGTTTTAAAAATATATGAACAAAAGTTTAAATGAAAAACTAATGCTTTTGAATCCTTTGATTTATATTCAGGCAGTAAAATTGTATACATGTATTTTCTTAGAATAATTATAACGTACAACAGAAATAATTTGTAATGTAAATTTGTAATTTAAAACTCTATTTTAATTAGTTAATTTTCTCTAACTACAGTATCATAAAAAATGCTTATTGAGCAGAATAGACACAAGCCAACCAAGGTTGACGGTACAATTCATCGAATTTTTCTTCAATGTTACATTGTTCCAAAGCCTTCTTGTTGTTTTCGTTGATTTTGCAGTAATCGTTGATGACAGGAACGATGGCCTTACAGTACTTCTGTCTTTCCTCTTCGGTGCTGCTTTCCAAATATTCTTCAGGGAACGAAAGGATTTCCTCGGCAATATCGGAGTCTACTGTGTATTCGAGGGTGCCGCATGCTTCAAGAATGTTCTCAACGTGATTGTTAACATTAACGACGCACCCATTCGGTCCGTTCGACGCTTCCCTAAGCAAATTGTTAACGTTATCCTTGAGAGCAAATCTCAACTGCAAAGTCTTATTGAATTCGCTGATAAAGATGTCCTCGGCGATCAATTTCGAGTGTTTGATGTCCTTAACGCACTCATCATAGTTGTTGCATTCTTTGCACAATACCTTTAAGAAGCAAAAAACAAAAAAAAATATAAATTTGAAAGAAAAATGAAGAAAACTGGCTTACCTGTGAGCAGAAGAGTGCTGCGAAAACGACAAAGACTTGTACGGTGTTCATTGTGATGAAGTGTATACTGTGCCTTAGTCCTCTTGGATCCTCACTTTTTATACTCACTCTTATCGCATTGTTTAATATTTATTTGTGTAGATAATATACAATTTGAAGTTACGAATATTTGCATTCGGGTTTTAGATTTGTATTTTTTTTCCTAGAAAAAATAAAGTGCGGATAAAAGTGTCACAAATAGGTGATAGTCGCACTAATCCGATTATATGCCAAAAAAATCCACAATTTTTTTTAAGAAACGCATTTGTTTTTTATGATAGTCATGTTTATTTATAATCTATTAACGTTATGTAATTATATAAAGTTGATAAAAAAAAACATCTGCAACAGATATAGTATATAAATGTTAAAATTCAAGAAGTTTTCTTCATTACGAATTGCTGAAGTCAATCGGTTATTATAATTCATGCGATTCATGTCAATTTTTTTTTACAAACTACACGCTTATAAACTTATTTATTTTAATTTACAATTATAGAGATGGTTTAATCTATTTTCAGGTATTGTTATTTCTTATCTGCTTTCACTTTTTCTTCGTTCAACATTTTTTAAAGATAGTACAATGCTTTCATTGCTCCCATTACAATATAGTAGTAATTAACTATTTTTATTAAAATAACAAAAGGATTAAACCTTATATAATTTCTAAACCAATTTTAAATAAAAAATGTAGATTAAAAAAATGATACGTTGTGTTTCTTCTTTTTTGTAAAAAATATTATTATATAAGTATCTACTATGTTACTATATGTCTACATTAATATTATTAGTCTTTGGTTATTGTAAAATAGTAAGTTTGTTCATTTTAGTAGTTTTTCATAAAATGCAATCGAACTTATTTTTTATAAAATAAAGCAAATTTAGTTAGGGAATATTCAAATAAATAGTAAATTATACTTCCTCTGTCCGAAAATATGGTATATAAAATTTTAGATTATCTGGAGTTTCGAAAGTAACTGTTAATACTTATTATATTGGTATAGTTTACATTGATAGCTAACTAATCTAACATATTTGACAGTCGTTGCTTTTGAGTTAAGTTGATATATTAGTGACCGCTGTAATTTCAAAATGGAAAATTTTAACCCAAATAACGTGAATTTACAAAGAAGAAATTGACCAATGAATAACGTAATGATATTTTGTAACAGCTATTGCAGTATATGAACAACAAAGAAAAATTAGAACACGGTTCTACTGATGGTTGGAATATTCAATTTAAGTCACAACCACCAACGATTTAAACCAGAGGTTCCCAAACTTGTTTGTGTCGTAGACCCCTTGTCATGTTTTTCGGTTTTGGGTAGACCCCCTAGTTACCTGATATTGATTTTTTGTAAATTTCTAACTGTAGTGAAGTTTAGTGTTAAAAACTTATAGTAAAAACACATGTTAAATTTTGTATGACGATGGAAAGGAAATTAAAAATTTCCTCGCTATATTCCATAATACGGGATAAGTAACGGAACGGGTATGTTGTTTTGTAGCCAGAATTGCTGATATCCGTTTTTAAATTAATTATCCACGGTGGTATTACCATAGTCAAAACGTCCTCAAACCTAGTTTCTAAATCTGAATAGAGGGCATTTAAATGTTGAACGTATGTTGAAACGTCGTCTTCCTGGCAGTTTAACTCTGGCAAAAAACGCTGATAAGATAGACTTTGTTTTAATCAAATTTAGACTGTCGCCTTGTAAACAAATCTGTTAAATAGGCGATATCTATTTTGCACTTCATTAAATTGTCTTTTAAAATTTTATCTTTAATATGCAAAAAATCTTGTCAAACATAAGCCTTTCGACAGCCAGCGTACTTCAGTGTGAAGGAGTAATTGATGAAAGTGTTTGTTATTTTCTTCACACAACTGCGCAAATAACCGCGTATTCAATGCGTTGCTTCGGATTCGGTTTACTGCATCAATTGAAGAGATTCATACAATCTAACACTCAAATTATTAGCAACATTATATTACATTATGTCTGTATGGAATCAATTATGTTAACAGGAGGAGGAAAAAAATTAACCATATAAATAAGATAAAACTTTCTCGTGAGGGTCGATTAACTGAAAGGTTAATATGTTCAAAAAAAGCGTTCAACAAGACTAATTTTAGTTGTATTTAATTTTTTGCAGCAAACAAATACTAATATTTTTACAAAAAAAAATAAATTTTATTTAAATATATTTAATGCTTAAATAACATAAATCTATTTAAAAGTAGATAACAAAGAAAAAAAAATACTTTCTAATATTTAAAGGTCAACTGAGAAAAATGTTTACGAACGTTTGTGAACTTTAATTACTTAAATATATTATACATTTTTGTTTAAACTTTTATTTGTTGCTCTCTTTTGGCTTGCAGTGAATGAGGAGAAATGCATAAACCTCAGTCATAGTATGTCTGTTAACGTGCGTCAACATCATCAACAAATAAATGTCATAGTACAAAATATGATAGAGGTGTGGACTACATTTTGATACTTTAGCAGGAGCATCAATCGTAGCAGCGCTAATGGCGCAAGTATAGGTAAGAGAATCGACAATCCGTGAGATTAAAACGAGCGCTATCATTATCTGTATTTCTTATTCATCATCCCCTTTCGCTTCTTGTCTTCCTCCTCCATCTTTGTGTTCTCCATCTTTTAGTACAAATCACTTCCTCGCACATTTGCTGCATGAACGTAGATTCTATATTATCGACTATGTCGATATATTATGTCGTCTATGTCGATATATTTCCGTTAACCGTAACCGAAGATCTCGCTGATGTGTTTCTAGTAATTCTCCTTATATCCGTGCCATCAGTCTCTGCATCAAAGTCGCGATTGTAGAATATGCATTTCCTATCAATAAATTTGGGTTTGGGCTTTATACCCAAACGTAGGAATCGTCTCTCCTTAAGACGTTTATTTAGGTCCCGAAGTGGGAAGGAAACGCTACGAATCTTCTTTTTCGGATTTATTTTCTGTTGTTAATTTAACAACTGCTGATGTCAAGTCGCGTCCAGAGACATCTTTGCCAATTTTTCGATTCTGGTGATGAAATTTTGATAGATCGTTGTGTTTCTGGCTTACCTCCAATTTTTTCCGCACTCGTTTTGAGCGTAAGAGACAAGTAACCTTGCCTGGTCTGCCATTTTCTTTGTTTCTCTAAACTCTTCTTCCAGATCGAGCTTTTGCTTATTCATCAGCTTCTCTGCCATATACTTATTTTGCCCCAGAATTGGTTCAAATTGCTTCTTTTTACCCATTTGGCATTGTTAGTCTCCTGTTCCTTCCTGACACGCAACTTCTGGATGATCACCTGAAAGCGTCTTCGAATTCCTTTGGAGAATCGAATTTGGTAGTGTGATGTTGAATGTAAAACAAAAAGATAGTATCTGCCAAAATATTTTTCATGAGGGCACACCTCTTACTCGCCTAATTTGCGGCACACTAAAAATCCGAACAGAACTTAATACATTAAATATTCCAACAAGACTCAAATGATGAAAGTCCAAAACAAACAAAGTCTACTGGAAGGCCAAATACGTGACAAAACATAGATGCTCTGGAAAGAGTGTAGAGAAAGGGAGCAATGAGGGCATGCTGCATGAGTGATAATAAAAAGTGGTAGAGCGGCACAAAGGTAACATGGCTGATGCCAAATCTCGAGCAGTGAATAAGACAGAAGCACGGAGATGTAATTTTCCATCTGTCGTAGTTTCTTTCCGGACACCGATACTTTGAAAGTACGTCCAAGAGGAGGATGGGCCTGTAAAACCTGGTAAGCATTATGCTAGAAAGCTAGGAAAAATATTCGTTGTGTCTCAAGACGTAACTACAATCAGCCGTTATCATGACACCTTCAACTTCCCGTCCATTCACTGGCTGCAAAAATGATTTTGGTATTCCGTAACTTCTTTTGATGCAACATTTTCAATTATTACAAAGATTGCTTAATTGCAGCATTAATAATCTGTAGATAAAAATCATCAGATTTCAATCCGGTTTTTAGCAAAATTTCACGTATTAAATCTTCGACAAAGAATATAAGATCCGTTGATGCTCAACTTCTTGTACTCGGATTCGGCTTGAACCTTTATCTTGTAAACAAGGTTTTTAATAAAACCGATTAATTCGCGCGGTTAAACTTATTTCAAATGTTGCTGCTTCTGATGTAAAGTGTAATTTAAAGTTCAAAATTTGCAATTATATACCTACTTGATGTGTATTAAGTATAAATAAAATTAGGGTAATTATTTGAAGAAAAAATAATATTTTGTTACATTTATTGCCAAATAAAATTGTGGAAATTCCATGTTCATATTGTAAAATTATATATATTAATAAATTATATACCTGTTTCTAAATACTATTTTTTTACTATATTTATTGGTTCGCAGTCTTTTTTTCGAAAACATCTTTATTTTATGAATATAGTATGCATTTAAATGAATCTTAATAAATCTTTACAAAAGTATAGATTCTATATTTTTATACTATAGAACGATGTAGAGGGCAGCATGTTCGGACATGGAGTTTATTTTTACGAGAGAATGATTTAAGTTGTGTTTTCTATCAATAATATTTTTTCCATATTTTTTCAATGTATTGCTTGTAAAATGTATGTTAAGTAATATTTTAGAAATATTTGGTAATACGACCAAATATGATAATACTAAATAGGGAAAGTACCTATTTAGTATTATCAAAATTAAAATGAAAATAATAAAAAATATATTGGTGGCAATAAAATATTACAGGTAGCAAATTGCAAATAAAAAACCTCCCACCACCTCACTCCCCTTAATAATACCTGTTAAGAAGGTATATAAGAAGGCAAATTTAGTGGATTACATTACAGTTAGCACTTTGCATCGAAAGCAGACATTGAAATCCACCAATTCAACTCCGCAAATTGACCAAGCTGATAAGTTTAATACTTCCGAACATTTGAACAGGTAGGTTCACCGTAATATGATACTTTTATGAATTTATTTCCTAATATCTATGTTTTTTTTTACAGAAATTATCACTCCAAACCTCGCAGAGAACATTCCAGCAAATTATGTCTGCAGAAAATGCCATCGAACAGGACATTGAATTAATGATTGTCCTCTGGGAGAAAATAGACGTTGCATCAAAAGAAGTTACGGAATACCAAAATCATTTTTGAAGTTGAAGGTGTCATGGAAGGTGTCAATGGAAGTTATGTAATGAGACGCAATGAATATTCTCAACCAGCCAAATACGAAAGTTTTGGACAAAGAAGGAACCGAATAAAACCATATTAATATTTGTATCTTTTATATATAATATCTCTGAATTAAATGATTACATTTGTATCTTATTTTACGATCTTTTTTTTTTATAAATAAATGTATGAAAAGAAATTTAATTGTTTTATTTTGCTAATGCTCACTCAATCACTCACTATACACTACAAGCACCGCCATTTTTCAGTTTTAAGAGTCTCTATTTTCCTGTGCTCTCTACTTTTAGAATTGTATGAAAACATATAGAGAAGAAATAATTAAAAAAGTATTTTTTGTAAAATTCCAGCGTAAATTCTAACAAATTCTAACATTCTTTTAGTTTCATAAATAAGTGATATTTTGAAGCTATTTAAATGTGGTTTCCTAAAATTTCTGAAATATTTATTACAGTATTAGTGTTGTGCTTCATTTTATTAAGCTTTAATTGTTACCAAAGATACTTTGGGTATAATTTGGGATGATGACGTGGCTTTTATCGGTGAAACGAGTTTCAGAAACTAAAATGACATCCAAGCTATGGATTTTTATAAACCATATGAGCTCTTCCAGGCTGCTATTTTCAGTTGTTGGTTAATCATTTTAGCTTCTTGACAAGTTCAGTGATGAGAGCAAATGAACAGACACATTGTCCTCAAACACAAGAACAACTAAAACCTCAGAAACAGCAACAAGTGACGCAACAAAAATATGAACAACAGAAACAAACAACTCAACAATATAGGCAGAATAGCCAAAAATAGGGGGACAACGAAACTCAGGATTCTTATGTTAATAGAAACACAGCTGCTAAAAACCAACAGATATTAAATGACACCGACGAAAGGCACCAACCATCTCGCCAAAAACAGTCGTTGAAATCAACACCCACTGAAAATAGTACAACCCAGAGAAACGAATACTCCGAAGAAACGGAAACCTTCGATTCAAAAAACGAGAGAGCAATCCACATTCTCCTTCATGAATTGAAACGAATGGTAACTCAAATGAACTGCCAAATGAATCGAATGAAAGAAATGAAAAATGCAATAATGGAGAAGTAAACAACGACCATCCCATAATGAAACATTCACTGCGTATAGCCGCATGGAATGCGAACGGACTTAGTCATCACTATCATGAAGTAAGTATGTTTCTTAAAAATCAGAAAATTGATATCTTGTTAATTTCAGAGACACACTTCACGTGTAAAAGCTACTTCAAAATTCCGGAATATACAATGTATGACACCAAACATCCAGATGTCACTGCTCATAGTGGGTCAACTTATTAATTGAGCCGCATAAGCATAGCATATACATAAAATAATTAAAATATAAAAAATATATAAAAAAAATAACAGAACATACTAAAATAAAATATAATAATAAAATAAATAAATAATAATAAAAAAGAATAATAATTAATACCGATAATAATGATAAAATAGAGTAGAAAAAATAAAATAAAATATAAATTAAAAAAAATGCCACGTAATAATTACATTCGTTGTGATGTAATGCTGGCGGTATTCCACGTCGTGATCCAGTTTCTCAAGGCGTTTGGCTTCCCGAACCCAAACGCACACCATCATTCGGCGCCTTCCTATGCAATTTCGATAATATCTTCATCTCTCTGTGGCCATGGTAAGCCTTGTAGAGTCATTCGCCTCTCTGCGCTGCTTCTCCAGGTGGTGTGCAAAGGGCAGCGGAACCATCAATGCTGGACTGTGTCTTCTTCTTCGCCACAGTCCGATGTCTCTGTTTGTCTAAATCGCTTTCGGTAGTGTCCGAATTTGCCATGCCCCGTGATGAGTTGTACCGCCTGGTGAGGTAGCTCGACCTTCTTCCTCTGCGACTATAATGCAAAACATCTGCATTGGGGCTCTAGGCTAGCCACAACCCGAGGAAAATCTTAATCATTTATCAACAGGTGAACCCACGTACTGGCTCAGAGACAGAAGAAAAAATCAATTAGCGAAAATTCAAGTATTTAAAGAATTTTGATTTATGATAGAAAACATGATGAATATTAAAAGTAGAATTATATGTAAAAATAAAAATTTTAGAATTTGCTTTCATTGACAAGTAAACTATCAACTTTATTTTATTCTGTTAAAATACTTAAAACTAAATAGAAAATTTATAAACACATTCCATTTCAATAATTGTTGCTATTTACTGAAACTATGCACAAACTATAAAATATTAGAAATTTTAATTTCATTAACATGTAAACAATAAACTTTCTGGTATTTTGAAGCAAATGAAATATGATTTTCTAAAATTTTCGAAATAACCATTACACCATTAGTTTGGTTTCAAAAATTAAGGATTCATTTTATTGAATTACATGCAATTACATGTAATTTTTCCAAAATTACATCCAAACTAAAATTGAGGTTTACTTTTATTGAACTACCTGGAATTACTTGTAATAATAATAAAATTTATTTTAAAAAATATTAATACATACTCAAAAAAAAACATAATAAAGGGTGTCCCAAAATTAACGCAAGATTTGAATTAAACACAATCTGAAGACTAAAAACTGTGTTTCCTATTTAATTCAAATCTTGCGTTAATTTTGGGACACACTTCATAATAAAATTAAAAAAAAAAACAATTTGATATGTTATAAAGGTCTATTGACCATAGGTCTTTCTGCCCTATTTGTACTTATTTATAATAAAATTGTATAAATTATTTCAAAATAGACCTTTATATTTATTGAAGTACCTGCTATCCTTTTTTCGGGAAATCTGTATTAATGAATACAAAATGAATTCGAGTGGATGAAAAATGATATAAAGACATTTGCAAATTAATCAGTTTTGTTTTGCAAACTTCAACAACAGTTGATTCGGAAACAACCGAAAACTAGAAAATGGCAAAGTACGCGTACAGCTACCCAAAAGAAATATTTGAAATCGTCGACGACGACAATGAGTTGATGGAGGAGGAGATAATTGAGAAAGAGTCCGTCTACGAAGGAGATTCCGACTTCAGCGAAAATGAGTCTGACAAAGAAATAGGTAACACCGATGAAGATGATATCGAAAGTAACTTTGATTCTGAAGATGAAACTGTATCATCTGTAGATGAAAGTGAATCATCTAAATAATACAGCGAAGACGAATATGTTCCTGTAAGGAAGAGGATAAAATACGTCCACAAGAACTATATAAAATGGACTGAAAATCAAGATGAATTTGATTCAAATCAGATGTTGCAATTCCTCTACGAGAATAATATTGTAATGAACAACGATGAAAGAACGATTATCAGAAAACGCGCCTCAGTGCAAATTAGGCGGTGGACACAAACAAAATGAAGTGGATTACGAGGATAGTGGCAATGATTCAGTTAAAAACATTTTGAACAACGATATGGAGCATAGGGATGAGCAACATATCCCAATGGGTTTAATCTTCCCTTCACTGTACTAGTACCCATATAAACTCGACAATTTGTTAAGTATAAAGGATTTAATTATATTGGATACAAAATTAAAATGAGATACAGTCTTGTCTTAAGTGATTTAAAAACTAAACTATCCTAAATTAACATAATATATAAACCACTTAGGTTGGTGGTGGCTCTCCTTTATCTCTCCGTTGGTTCGTTCGACGTCTTTATTGCTTCTTGGGAATGACTTATTGTGATCGAGCTTGTGCAGTCGTTAAGCTTTTCGAATAAACGCTTTGCACCGTTCCGCATCTCTACTCTGACAATCCTTGACATCATCTTCGTGTCTGAGAACCTCTAGAGCTGTCGGATATGATGGATCACTTCGCGAAGGAAGCAGAGTACAAAAATAAACACATAAACATAGCAATAGATGCACCAAAGGACTGCAGAAGAGCAGCACAAAATTAACAAAAAGGATAAAAATAACAATAAATTAGGATTATTAAAAGATATCTTTTTACATCTATTTCCTTACATTTTGCTTCAGATGGGTGATTATTAAAAAAAAAAACAAAGAATAATTTAAAATAAATATCATTTTATTCAAATATATATGACTCTTATATAACTAATAGGAAAACTTAATTATAATTGTAACATTTTAACTTAAAAATATAACAGAAAACTTCTACTTTCAAACATTTTAAGGTTATCTGAGAAAAACATTTGAAAACTTCATGCATGACAGGTGTATAGATATGTGAACAACAAATGTTTGCAAAATAAAATAGAAATTCTGGATAATTGTAAATATGTGCTTCTTAAAATTTTAGTAACTTTTGGGTTGTATCGAATGAGAAACTCATAAACCTGAAATACGCAGTCATTGTATGTGTGCTGCAAATAAGGTGCTTCATCTCCATCAACAAATCTGACACCAATTTCTTATGTTTCTGGTACAGTTTAACATTGTCAGATTTTTGCAACCAAATGTCATAGTACAAAATATGATAGAAGTATGGACAAACAGACTGCACCTTATCAATATGTGACTGTATATTAAGTTTCTTAACGTAAGAGATGATCTGTTTTAGAAAATGCACATATTGTTTCTTCGTTAAACTGGTAACATTATTTAAAAATTTCTTCATAATGAAGCAATTGTACTTCTTGTAGACATCTTCCAATGGACAATCAAAATTGTGGACCTTTATCACACCATTAGCCCCATAATTGATGCAAGTTTCACCTTCATCTGCTAATCAAAAGTAGAAAGTAATATCAATATTTTGAACATACACCATAACAATTAATACTTTACAATCGTATTTCGAAAATTGGAGGAAACTGCGGGAAATCCCTTGCCATTTGTGCTGTTTTTTCTTGTCCCCTATCTTCTTGATTAATTTGGACATAATTATTAACTTCTCTCTGGGTGTTGAGATCAACTTAATTCTAGTAAAAGTATACAACTGGATGGAGGAAGATAGTAAAATTTTAGTTTTATACTTTTATTTGTCCACTTTAGATACAATTACTTTACTTAACTACAGCGTAACATGTGCGTTACGTTACCATCAACTAACTGTGTTTTTTAACTTCCTTAGGGGAATCCCCGACCGTTGTTTGCTATATCCGTTAATGAATGAAACTTTAAATTTTATAAACAAGTGTATCGTTATTTTATTTAACTATACCATACTTACACATATTCATGCAAAACTAAGCATTCTATCTAAAACACTTATTGTTTTAACATAATTCAATTTAAAATAAAATTGGAATTGAGGCGCCATCTGTAAATAAAAACTGAACATATTGTTTGTCAATTTAATTTTTTTTTGGTGTTTGTTTAAACTAGTGTTCATCAATAGTTTGCAATTACGTCTGATGCTATGCATGCATTCACTATGATGCATAGTGTCCGGCAGGGGGGGTCCACGGGATACGGCAAAATTGTTATCTTTTTTTTTTACGATAAATCAGTTGGTAAAAGGATTTAGCATGAACTGGAGAGAAGAAGATTCCGAAATCGGTTGAATTCGGAACCAATCGGAACCATCGTAACGGTTTCAAATGTTTACTTTGCGATAATAAAACTTTCAAAACTTCTCTATTGTCTCATTTCGACCATTTCATTTCGCCATTGTGAAGAACAGAAGTAAACAGAAGCAAGTAAGTAACATTTCCACAGTTCAAAATTTTG
>NW_017098837.1:0-2258 GCF_001412225.1 Nicrophorus vespilloides
GTGTATTATAGTTTTCAATAAAATCAATGAAATGTAAAAACACTACTTTTTCGAGCATTTTTTAAACTTTGTACACGAATTACAACCAAACGGCTAAAACCACAGTAACAAAAACGAATTGTTCGTTAACCGATTATCTATTTATAAAGTGACTTAAGTTTCATAAGTGGTGATTTATCGGTTCCAAAAGTAACTTTACTTAATAAGTAAGATATTGTATCTTAACTATTTGTTAGCTGATTACTCGCTGTATATAATTTAGCTGTAACCTTAAAAAGCGTTTAACTTAAAGACTGTTTCTTTTCTTTAAATTATACAAAAGTCGGGAAGATCTCTGTTTCCCCTCCAATTAAACGATACTTAATGTCTGCACAACAAATGGAACTAGCTAGGACTTTAACAATCCGAAGAACGAAAAGCGGTGCAAAGATGCATTAATTATGTGCCGTTTCGCGAATCAATACAGAAACTCGACAGACAAAGGGGTGAGAAACGCTGCGCCGTTTGAAACTGAGAATGTTAGACATCCAACATGTAATTACTGTGCTTTGTGCATAACAATTCCGCGAATTCGATCGAATTAACCGACACGCGACAGGACAAAGAATTTCCCGAAAACTGCAGATAATTAATTCGAGCGACATTTTTTTAATTAAAAATTCAGTCACTCAGTCAGTCGAAGATAATTTGAAATGGTTTCCTATTTTACAAAACACGTTGGAATGTAATGAATTTTATTTATTTTTAGCCGTGTCTGTTGCAAATATCAAACGAAATTTATTTCGATGCGTATATATTGAATGTTATTTGATAAATTTGTATGTTTCAAAGCGATATTTTTTTTAATAATGAAATGAAAAAAATACATTGAAAAATAAAAATTAACATTTATTTGTTGAGATAATGAAAGAATACTTGATTATCTTAATTTAATTAGTTACAAATTACAAATTTCTGTAATGAAAATTTTCAAAAAAAAAGTTTAATTGAAACAAAATTGTCTCCGAATAAAAAGCCAAAGAATGAAAAAAACAATAGATACGAAAAGCAAAATAATTAAAAATCGAGACCAACTTATTCTAATTTACATTAGTTTATATGGTAAAACGTGTTATTTTATAATAATCGTGTATATTAATAATAATCAACTAGTTTAAAAGAATTACACAAGAGTTTTACAAGTATCATTTGTAAATTCCTTCAAAAAAAAAATGTCACAAAATAAATTATTTGTAATTGTTGTTTATCAGAAATTTTTCAATAAATTTCACAATGTTCTTAAAGATTTCACAAAATCTCAGATATTTCATTGAACTATTTGAAAATTATTACATTCGTAGCCAATTTACTATAAAATATTGATCAAATTAGTTCATATTAGAATCAGAATTCATAAGTAATTAAATTTAAAGTAATAATTTCCATTGAAATTTATCTTTGATTATAGATTTAGTATTAACTTAAAAAACAAACTTACAATCAATATCAAATAAATTCGTTTTTCATTCATATTCTTAATGGTTTTACAAATTTAATCATTCGCACATTGCTTCGATTAGTCCGGATTCACTGTAGAACGGTTTCTAAAAAAAAATATTTTTGATCGGTTTATTGCAGACAAGTCTTTTTTTGTACGGTTCATTTCCGTTTCGTTTAGTTACGGTTTTCAAACAGTCCGGGTTATTAGCGAACCCGCACTATGCGAAATATCACTGTATTTATATTAAGTTTACTGTTTTCACTATATACTTAAATTCTTCAATTTGTATAGTGTTTAGTTTAATTTCATTATTTTCGTCTCACCTCCAACGAAAATCTAATAGGAATATTGATCGTTTGATGTTCGCGTTTTGTAAGCTTTCAGGTTTCATTATGCTGTTGCAAAAGATCTGAATACACAAATTAAGTAAAGTATTGTAAAACTATTACTCGCGTGGTGTCTTATAGACTCTTCTAACTCTAAAACAAGGTAAGAAAAACTATGATTCGTGACGTCTAATAGAAGCCCCGCGGGATAAATGTGACAACATGTTTGTATAATTAATTATGGATTAATTTTAATAATACTTGCATGTCTCCGAATAAAAAAAAGCCAAAGAATGAAAAAACAATAGATACGAAAAGCAAAATTATTAAAAATCGAGACCAAGTTATACTAATTTACATTAGTTTATATGGTTAAACGTGTTAAGCAAGGTTCCACTGTATATTAATCATAATCAACTAGTTTAAAAGAATTACACAAGAGTTTTACAAGT
>NW_017098838.1:0-7977 GCF_001412225.1 Nicrophorus vespilloides
TTTTTTTTTTTTTTTTTGTTTGTTTTGTAAAACTTTCTGTAATTAAGAGGCTGAAAGAGGCTAAAGCCCATAACAGTCTGCATTTTTTGTTTCACACCCTATAATATGTATTATTTAAATTTTATAAATAAATGATGATGATGATCGACAATACTACAAAGTATTCCACAGTGTCCAGAGATATTCCATCCCGGGACACGACAATATATTTTATTGCAAATAAATAATACTTTTGTAGAATTAATTCTGAATATACAAGTTTTATTCAGTATCTATTGTATATTGAACTTTGTCCACTAATATTCGGTCAACTTTAAAAGAGAGAATCAAACCGGAACCGAACCGAAAACCGTAAATTAACAGGAATTTTTCACTGAACCGTAACTGTAAATTGAAAAATCGAAACCGAAACAAAATTTAAATTACGGTTAATTTCGTTTCAATTATTTTTTTTCATTAAATTAATTCATAATCGTCGATTTTCCGACTTTCAAAGAGGTAAAATGTCACAGTTTATGTTCAATAAGTTCAAAACATTGAACGATGACCATACTCTCAATATGGAGGAACTTAAACCAATATTCAAAAACAATACTTCGAACAATATTCTTGTCACTTTGGACAAATGCCTACCAGAAGACAAAAAATTAGATACCTGCGAAATCTTTCGTTCATCTTTGCGTTCTTAAAAACATAAAAAATTGATTTCTAAATTTTGTTGCAAATAAATGATACTTTTATATATACTGAACTTTGTCCACTAATATTAAACTTTTATTCTACTTTAAAATGAGTAAAGTTTAGAATTTTCAAATTAATAAAAAGAAAAATATTACAAAAAATATAATCAATATTTTTAAAAGTATTGAAAACATTGTCGTATCCCACGGATGGAATTCTGGACACAGTGGAATATTGTCTGGTGTTGTCGTTGTGGAGTCTCAGTTGTTGGGAATTTAATGGAATTTGTTTGGTTTTACACAATTTTATTCGTTACTTGGTCGATTTAAGATCCATCTGAAACTTTTCTCAAAATATTAATGAGCGTATTTTTTGTATAATTTTGTTTACAGCTGTTAATTTAGGATCCATTTTAAAATGGATTTATATTAAATTTCCAGATAATAAACATAAAAAAATCCAGAAATTTTTGCTGCTAATTCAAGGCACACATAAACATTGCACATATTTTGCATTTAATTATGTAAATTATGTAAATTTTGAAATAATAATAAAATATAAATTTTCAGAATAATAGTAAATTTTATTCATATTTTTATAGGAAACTTTTGACCTTCGGTAGTTATTTACATTCTTTATTAAAAATGAATTCAATTAGTTTTAATGTTCGATGTGGATGATCAGAAGCGGGAGTCTCCTACGGATGTGAATCAGGGGACGGCCGGCACTTTCATTATGGAAGGGACCATGTCCGAATGAATTTTATCATTTTTCAGCAGAATGATGCTTCAGAATATATATTTTTATTTGTTTAATTTTGAGAAGATTTACTTTTATTTGGCATAATTTATAATTTCATGTTTTTCACATTTACTTTCTTTTTTTAGGAATGCATTTTTTATTGTGACAATTTATGTTTTTCGTGTCTCTGGGCGGAAAGACTTAAGTCGATAGCCCTTTGGTTGCATTGTAACTAATAAATATTAGTATTATTATTATTGATTTCAATTATTGTTTAAAGCAATTTTATAAAATAATTTATTTTTGGATTCAATATTTGTACATATTTATAAACTACATCTAATATCTTCGACAATACATTTATGCAGATTGTGAGCGATCTCGCACGTTGTGACAAACCACTCAGAAACCATGCAATTATCATATGATACTAGATTTTTTTTCTGTAAGATTGGATTATAAATGCATAACTTTGTGGTCAAAGTTCAGCTTTCATTCTCACTGGAAGTCGTTAATAATCGTTTATAATTAGATTATTTAAAAAAGATTTATATTTATTTATTATTAATTATACACGATGATTGCTATATAAAAATAAATAATATTTACAACGTTTCTATGTAACCAAAGAAGAAATAATACTTTAATAACATCATTAGAGAGATTACGCACTGGTTGCGATTATTTTTTTTGTAAAACCAGTATGATAATTACACAGCTTCATAATAATAATAAAATTGCATCTGATAATTGTTTTTGCTTTAAATATAAATTCTCCTGATGTAGAGAGACAGTCAATTTTCCAAAATCAGAAGAAGAGCATCATGAAAGTTATTGTAGTAGTTCTCCTTTTCGTGGGTTTAGCTCAGAGCGAAAAAATTGTGAGTGAAATATTATTTAAAACATAATTTTTGTTTATGCGATTTGTGTTTTTTTTTAGTTATACTCGCCGGAATTTATTCAAAAAATTGCTGATGCAAGGCTCGAATGCGCCAATACCGAGAAAGTAGATGTAAAGCAGTTGGTGTATTTAGACAGCATCGACGGTTACCCGACCTTCGAAGAAGTTAAATGCCACAGTTTATGTATGATGAATAAGTTCAATATATTGAAGGATGACCACACTCTCAAAATGGAGGAACTCAATCCGATATTCAAAGAAAATACTTTGAAGAATACTCTCGTCACTTTGGAAAAATGCCAACCAGAAGATAAGAAATTTGATACCTGCGAGAAAGCATACAATGCTCATCTTTGCGTTCTTAAAAACATATAAAAAAAAGTGATTTATACATTTCGTTGCAAGTAAATAATACTTTTGTAGTACTAATATAGAATATTCAACATTTTTTTCAGTATCTGTTGTTTATTGAACTTTGTCCAAATAATAAACTTTTGGGCTACTTTAAATTGAGTAAAGTTTCGAATTTTCAAATTAGTATAAAGTGTTGAAAATTTTAATAATATTTTTATAGGAAACTTTTGAACTTGGCTAATTATTTTCATTCTTTGTAAAAAAAAATGATTTCAATTATTGTTTAATTCAATTTTGCACATACATTTAAAAACTACATACAGCGTCAAACAAGCTGATACCAGATCATCAGTTTGGCTTTCGTTGCAAACGTACAGACCCATAAGTTTTCGAAAACTTCTTGCTATTCGATTACAACCTATTATAGCGTCAATTAAGCTGATACCAGACCATCAGTTTGGCTTTCGTTGCAAACATGGCACAATAGAGCAAGTAAACAGAATAGTACCAAGACCTGGAAAGTAAAAGATACTGCTCAGCTGCATTTTTAGACATATTGCAAGCTTTTGACAAAGTTTGGCATCTCGGACTTCTATACAAAATAAAGAAGAACTTGCCATATAATTATTTTAAAATAAAAAAATCATACCTCGATAATAGAATCTTACAGGTAAAAATAGAATACACCGATTTATATCCAATATAATCAAAGGTTCTACGATTGCAACATTCGCTGATGAGACAGCGATCTTGGCACCAGATGAAAATCCAGCAGTAGCATCTGAATATTTACAGCAGAATTTAGATAAGCTACAACAATGGCTTAAAAAATGGAGAATAGCAGTTAACTAAATGAAATTGGTGCATATCACATTCACGCTAAAGAAAGACTCCTGCCCAACTGTAAGACTTAATGGGCAAGATCTGCCCAAAGCAACAAAAGGCAATTGCATGCATCTAAACAGAAGACTCACCTGGAGAGATCACATTCAGGCTAAGAGCGAGCAATTAGAAATAAAGTTTAGAAAACTCTACTGGCTTCTAGGGATAAGGTCGGAATTATCAGTGGAAAATAAATTACTTATATACAAAGTATTTCTGAAACCAATATGGACGTATGGTATCCAATTGTAGAGTGAAGCCAGTAAATTGAACATACAAATTATACAAAGGTTCCAATCAAAATGCCTAAGAAATATTATTAGGTCTCCATGGTTCGACAGGAATAAACAAATATACGAAGATCTTCATATAGATATAGTCGAGAAAGATGTAAAAATTTGATTTATATATTTTGTTGCAAATAAATAATACATTTGTGGAACTAAAATAGAATATACATCTTTTTTTTCAGTATCTATTGTATATTAAACTATCGGTCTATTTTAAATTGAGTAAAGTTTAGAATTTTCAAATTAGTAAAAAACAAATACAATCAGTATTTTTATTTATAAAGTATTGAAAATATTATTCATAGTTTTGTAGGAAACTTTTGAACTTGAGTAGTTATTTACATTATTTTCAATTAACGTTTAAAGCAATTTTATAAAATAATTTATTGAATATTTGCACATACATTTAGAAACTACGTCGAATGTCTTCGACAATACATTTATGCAGATTGTGAGCGATCTCGCACGTTGTGATGAACCACTCAGAAGCCATGCAATTATCATATGATACCAAAAATTTCTTCTGTAAGATTGGATTATTGATAAATATTTTAAAGCGCGGAATATCCACTTTATGTTCGTTGTTCAGAAGTTGCAGTTTATGAAGCACACACAACGAGTGGCACTTCAATTCGTCGAAGGTTGGAAAACTTTCGTTCCCTGCATCCAGACGGGAAATATACTTTGGATCCACGTTCGCCAATTCACTACATTCTCTTCTTACATAGGCTATATCCTCTAAGTAATTTTGATTATATTTCTAAAAGTAAATGATTATTCTCAATAAATAATTCTATATTAGTTAATAGTTTTACCAATCTTTGTGCTTGAGAAAATACAACTAAAACGACAAGGAATAGTATACACGTCTTCATGATTCACTTTAAGCAAATGCTTATGAATTTACACTTCGGAATTGTATTTATTTCAATTGATTGCAATAAAAAGTTTTGAAAGTAGTTTGTTTATATAATATACTATTAAAAGACATGTTTGGTGCTCATAAAAAACAACATTCGATTAAAATTGCTGCAAATTTATCAATGATTTTGGAATAAAAGATGACCTTGTCATGTGATGTTATAATGAATGAATTCAATAGATGCATATAAAAGCTGGATGTTTGGGGAATGTAGCGAGTATTCATGTATTATTATATTTTTTCCAATTGGTTCGTTAAAGATTAATAAAGCAAATATTAAGGTTAAAAAAACACATTAAATGCACACAAAAGATGCATATGAAAGCTAGATATTTGGGGAATGTAATAAGTATTCATACAATACTGCGTTTTTTTAATTGGCTGTAATTTGCGTATAAATTGCGGAAACTATAATAGATTGAATAGATTTAAAAGATGCATATGAAAGTGAGACTAATGAGAGACGATGTCACATATATTGAAAATGTGTATTTCTACTACTTGACTAGTTTTATATATTTATTTATAAGTATAACAGTAAAATAGTTTTAGAAACTATTTCGGATGTCTTCGACAATACATTTTTGTATATTGTAAGCGATCTCGCATGTTGTGACAACCTTCTCCGAAGTCATGCATTTATCATATGCTACCAAAAATTTCTTCTGTAAGATAGGATCACTGATTATTATTTTAAACTGTGGAACGTCCACTATCTGCTCGTTATTCAGAAGATGCAATTTTTGAAGTACACACAATGAATGGCACTTCAATTCTTCGTATGTTGGAAAACTTTCGTTCCCTGCATCGAGACGGGAAATATACTTTGGATCCACGTTCGCCAATTCACCACATTCTCTTCTTACTGAGGCTATATCTTCTAAGTAATTTTGATCATATTTCTTAAAATAAATGATTATTATCAATGTAATTCTACACTAATTAATAGTTTTACCAATCTTTGTGCTTGAGAAAATACAACTAAAACGGCGAGGTGTAGTATAGAAGTCTTCATGATTCACTTTATGCGAATGCATAATGATTTTACACTTCGAATTGTATATATTTCTACCGAATGCAAAAAAAAAGTTTTGAAAGTAGTTTCTTGATTTGTTTATATTATTAATAAGTAAATGCAATTAATAAAAAAGGACATTTTTTAGCATAAATTATTACTTTTATTAATTGTTTTTTTTTAAGAACTGCTATTATATTAATTGCCGTTTTAAGAAAAAAAAAAATTATACTATGATACTTCTGATGCGTTAAAGTTATAAAGCTCAGACATTTTTTAGGAGACAGCGCTGAAGGTTGTAGGCATCATTGCATGTTTTGATCATGCAGAGCGAATGGCATTTGAGATTTCTGCGGCTCGGTAGATCATTGATATCGTCAAGTTTTGTCAAGTAAATGGGATTGATATTTTCCTCTTCGGCGCATTCCTTTCTATATGCTGTGTGATTATAGTTTTGAAAGATGACGAAAATTTCTAAAAAGTGAACAATATTTGATTACTGAAATAGAACTAAATTTATTATGATAATACCAATTTTTCGGCACAGGCCAAAGCTACGAGAAGAATTATTACTGCTAGACTTGACCTCATGTTGTTACTTTCTGAATAAATCTTCTTTCCGTCTTCTTTTTATAATACACGTATTGCATTTATTTGTCATCCTTCCATTTACTAAAAATTTATTTATTTCTATTTTTCATACGTTTACATAAACTAATTATACTATAGATAACTTTGAAGCAATTTAAGATTAATGCACAATATACTAGACCCTATGTTTTAGAGACAGTGTAACTTAAATTTATTCATTTTGGCTTGACATATTAATAAAAGTAGTACTTAATTAACAAAAACTTAAGTCTAAATAAAAGACCTGTTTGGTGCTAGAAAACAACATTCGAATAAACTTGCTGTATTTTTTTAAAATTATTTTGCTAATAAAAGGAAACCGAATCTAAATGTTCTTAATTATTTCGTTAAAAGATGAAGACGTCTGTTGTATTACTCGTTGTGCTTGTCTTCAACGTTCAAGCATTGCAACTGGTGACTGCTTACGAGATATTAAAAATAATGTATATAAGTAAATTGTATTTTTTTGTAGAATTTTTCTTCTGAATATGAGCCGCAAGTGAGACAAATCAGAAAGGAATGCGCAAAGATTGAAAATGTGGATTTCAAATACTTGACGAGACTCGATCAAATCGACAATTATCCAACCCACGAAGAACTAAACTGCGTAACGTTATGTGTAATACATAAATTCAATGCGTTGGATAGTGAAAATCGGTACAAAGTTGAAATTGTAAGAAATTTCTTCGCCGATCCGATTTTTCAGGAGCACGCTGAAAAAGCGATGAAGATGTGTTTGCCCGAAGATCGTAAAATTAACACCTGCGAGGATGCTGATAATGTATACGAATGTTTTCTGTGCAAATTGTAAATATTTAGGTATTAAACGGAAAATAAATATATTATAATTTACTTTTTGTTCAAGTTATTTTATATAAATTAATTTTATTTCTGTTTTTATTGATTCAAAAATAGTATTTTTTTTTTGTATACATTTTTATGATAATTGTATTAATTATATTTGATTAAAAAATATTTGATGATGAATTAATAATAGAAGTAAAAAAAAAAGAAATTTTGATATAATTTCTATTTACAACTGAATGTTTGATTTATTATATCTCAAACAATTAATAGTATCATTAACCAAAGTATGTGCCTAAATCATCAATACAGTTTTGCCATCTTAACGGTAGCTTGTTAATATACAGTGGTGCCTCGCATAACGAACGCCTCGCACAGCGAACGCTGCACACCACTGTACTACAATTTTGCAATATTCTTTGTTATTACATTGTGAAGTAGCACAGCTGTATCCGATCGGATCGGGCGTGCCGCAGGGAAGCATCCTGGAACCGGTGTTGTATAACTTATTCACATGCGACCTGCAGACATCCCAGGAAACCACTATAGCTACCTACGCCGATGACGTCGCGATCCTGTCGTCCAACGAGGATCCGGTTATTGCTGTGCGTGGACTCCAGAGTCATCTCGACGCGTACCAGGGTGGCTCAGGAAGTGGCGGATCAAAGTCAACGAAACCAAATCCAGCCATGTCACCTTCACCCTCAAAAAGGGAACCTGGTCACACTGAACAGCAAAGACATCCCGACAAGCCGAC
>NW_017098839.1:0-2961 GCF_001412225.1 Nicrophorus vespilloides
GACTTACATTGGCGTCTCACAGACGCCGCGGGATTAACGACGAGTTAAAGGTAGATTTATGTTTTAGTCTGTGTTTTGTCAAGTGAATAAATAGCTAAGCATTTGAATGTCATTAATTACGTCATTTTGGTTTGTTGAGTTTTGAAATTTGATATGAAAACTTTTCGGTCGTTGAGTTGATTTATAGTTATCGCTTTTGGATGTTATTGGAGATGTCATCCAATATTTTATTTGGATCTTTCTTCTTCTATAACTTATTCTACTATTTCAATTGCATAAGTCTTATTTCTTGAGCAAACATTAGTAATAATATATTGATTATTGTGATTTTTACTTGAAATTAAATACATGGAAATACTTTAATTATTACAAAATCCATGAAAAATGTCTGCGAAACACAATAATTAATTTAATGAAAAATGATATTTTTGCTAATTATGAATTAAACTTATATCTTTTTTGTTAAATAAAAAATTTATATATATTCTAGATTAATTATAATTACAGCAATGTTACTTTTTGCAGAGCAAAGAAAATAAAATATTAATTAAAATTATATGAATGTTCATTTTCATTTAATACATCAAATTAATTTAAAAGCACTCAGACATTGCGTCATTTAAAAGTTTCTCAAAATCTCAGTCATACTTTCTTTCAGTTAATAGTATTATATATTTAATTGTTTACACCACGAAAGAATTACAAATGTTCTTTTTTTTGCGTACGAAAAATAATGTATTAATTAATCTGATGTGATGGTAAAAGAAGAAGAAAAGTGGAGGCGCGACAGAAATGAGACCAAAATGCATTATACATAAGTGCTTAAAGTATGCATTTTATTGACTAATGAACGCGAGACGGTTTGCATTTACGGGTATTTGCACTTAACACAGTCCTGCATTACGAATAAATGGTTTTCACAGTGATACCAAGAACCCACAAATCTCCGGAGAAATGTTCTCCGCATAAACCTTATACACGCCACATGGCATTCGCTCAAACAGATGAAAACTGCTTATGAAGATGAAAAGAACTATTTATTCATTTCATCAAACATATATTTTTTTCGTATACAAATAATAATTTATAATAGCTGTAAATCCGATTACATTTACGAACTCGGCCGTATGATGAAAATTTAATTATTAATTACAATTAAATGTATTATACATAATTAGCACGACATAATTATCAATAATGAGGCAACAAAATATCTACATTAATGAGTAAAGAATTTATTATTTGCAAAAACCACAATGCATTTGTAAAACAAATACGGAACTATTAGGATTATAGAGAAACGAGTCTTCTAACGGTTTTTGCCGGTTTCTGCTGTAGCCGAGACTGCGTTAAATATTTCATACTATATTAATAGTAAGAATAATTTATTTATTATGGATATTTTAATAGACATAGATTTTATGACATTTCTGACTGTCGGATAATGTAGCAAGGCTGACAATTTGTCGCTGAATAATGAGTAATGAATTATGCATTTCGAAGGACAATTACCAAGTTATTTATATTTATAAGCGGTATTGCATATTTTATATATCTGATATCACGCTGTTTCCTATCAGTTGGGTCTCTCTCGCAGAGATGTGCATGCATTCATTTGCGTATTATTGAATTGCCTTAAATAGTCGTTTTATTACGATTGTACTTTGGATGCATTTAAACCTGTTAATTTACTTAGAATGTCTTGAACATCAATAACAGATATTACTGAATGACAAATAATTCAAATTATGCAAACATTTGTTATAACATAAACAATATATCAAAAAATTTATGGAAAGATATATTTTGAAAGAAAACTTACATTTGATGTGTAAATACAATAAGTTTCTTAATATAAACTTATAGAAAGTCTTTTATTACGAAGAACTTGCAAATATATTAAGTAATTAATAAAGTCTTAATTAAAATAGATTGTGAATAATTGCATGAATAATTGCAAATATAATAAGTTGTTGCCAATACATACATAAAAATCGAGTAGAATAGTAAATGAAAAAGAGCATTGGTACTCAATGGTAAATTACAAACAAAAAGAACGTCCAGACAAACAAACTAGAGGAAGCAACCAAAATAAACAGCAGCAAATACCAAGAAAGTCTCGATGAAGGCCACTCAAAAAGTACTTTAAAACCAAAATATCTGTGCCTAAAATGTTGATGTATGTACGTTGAAAATCAAATAAACGCCTACTTTGAGCCCCAAAAAAAAACAATTTTGAATAATAATTGAATTCTATAAAAATACAACATATATTTATTTAAATAAATTCCAGTCACCAATAGAAATAATTTGAATTCAATATAATTTATTTGTTAAAAAAAAATATCGTATACAATTTCATTTAAAAATTTCACAGTTTTCACTGTATGCATGCGTATTTTATTATTCGATTAAAAATTTGTAATATATTTTCCCAAATTATTTGATTTATATTAAATATTGTAGCCGGTACAAACATATTGATAAATATTATTTTTGTGTGAATTCCACACGTATTAATTTGATATATTAAAAATATATATATATAGGTTGTTAATATTGGTAAACATGAAAAAATAACAACACACATATTGAATTCGTTAAATATTTTTTTACATAATATTGCTGATTACGTCTATTAGTTAATAAAATTAATTATTAAAATTCGAAAGTAAACATAATTTGTATAATTGATTATCTTTCACATAAAATTAATAAGAAAAGCAGAAGAAATGTCCCAATTTCAAAAAATAAAGAGCCAGATTTTTGTTTTAAAAGAATAAAATTAAACTACAAAATATTTTTATTATTAACTTCGAGATAATTTACTTATTTTATAATATGTGGAGTACGTTTATTTGAAAATTGTGACTTGTTTCATTACGTAAGCAGAATTGTAGACGTTGAGTATGAGTGTGATTGAGCAAATTCTGGTTCAGTGCAATAAATGTACGTTCAAGA
>NW_017098840.1:0-530 GCF_001412225.1 Nicrophorus vespilloides
TATCGAAATCCTACTGTATCTTTTATTATTAAAATTTCTACAATAATATTTTTAAATTATTCCGAAGAGTAGTAACCATCTACTACATTTTATAACTTGAAATTAAAATAATATTTTTATTTAAAAAAGTAAACAAAACTTTTTAAAACTTAGAATTTGCTGTCTAATGTCTAATTATTATTTTTATTTTTAATAGAGAAAACAAAAATTATGTATTTACGAAGTCTCTTAGTCCATACTTTTTATTGTATAAACAAATAGATAAGTACAATGAAACCTTCATCAAGCCTAAACAACCCCATTGATATGTTTGAGTACTCCGCATTCCGTGAGACGTTTAATCATCAATACAAACTGTAACACGACGGGTAATATCGCGTACGAATTACAAAATAGTAACTTATAAAATATTAGATTATTATGCGTACTTTAACGATGTAGTCTATCGACAAAAATGTATGCACTTTTATACATATTTAAAAAAATGTTATTGGTATAATTTTTTGTAAATTACTCAGCGGATTCTTAAT
>NW_017098840.1:549-2100 GCF_001412225.1 Nicrophorus vespilloides
TTGGTAACATGACAGTTTAATAATTATTATATTATAGTTTGCACGCTAATAAAGAAATTATCGCCATTTTGTAATAATCATAATTTACTATATAATACTGTAGACACTTTAGATAACAAAAAATTGCAGTTAGAAAACGAAAGCATTATTCTTTTTATGTAATAAACCAAATAATTTTAATTAAAATTTACATTTTTATTTTTTTTATTCAATTATTTATTTATTTTATTATTATTTTTTATTTCTTATTAATATTTGTAATTTATTATTAATAATAATAATTTCTGATTAATATTATAGTTCATAAATCAATGTAATCAATTACATTTTAATTATATTTATTTGTTAAATTTAGTTTCCTACATATAAAATTCAATTCGATTTAATATTTTATAACTATAAAATATATATTATATAATGATAAAACTATGATTTAAATAATCCGTCGATTAAGTAAATTCCATTTCGGTACCTTGATTTCTTTCGAAGATTATTTGTAGCTATTGCTGATAGAGAGGTGGTCCTGCGGTTTCAGCACTTCTGGACCGATGGAGGTTAACGTCCCTGCACTTCAATAAACACTCGCACAAAGGATAGAATACACACTGCACTGCCGATGGTGATCAAAGACTGATACGAGTCGCGATCAAATACGCATGCGTCGCTCCACACTTTTGTATAAGCGATCATCTGTGCACGTACATAGGCGCCTCTAAAACCTACGCACTTGTGCATACGATAATATGCAATGTTTGGTATTTTTAACTAAAAATTTCGTAATATTTACGATAGATATAAAATTTCTAAAATAAATTAACGTTGTTGAAAGCAACATCTATCAGACAATGTTGAAGTACATTGAAAATTGCATTTTTCACAAGATTTTAATATGAGAAATTGATTTCGAATGATTTGCTAATTTTACTTTCTGCTTAAAATATACATTTTTCTCTGTTTGAAAGTTTATGTACACATTTACCATTGAAGTACATTGAAAATTGCATTTTTCACAAGATTTTAATATTAGAAATTCAAGGATTTCTATGAATGATTTGCTAATTTTACTTTCTGCTTAAAATATACATTTTTCTCTGTTTGAAAGTCTTATGTACACATTTACCATATAACTACACGCACATAAAAGTAGATCAGGATAAACTCCTAGAAAATTTCAACTTGTTGCATGATTCGTCACTTTGCATGGCAGGAAAATTTCAGGTATCTTCAACCTTTTGCTCCTTACAATCAAATACAAAATAACAGAAAACGAAAAGGGTTGTTACCGCATGTCATTAAACGTGGGAATTCCACGTGAAGTTCATTATATTTGTAATCAATTTTGTTAATTTGTCCAGCGGATTTGTCCCTATTTATATCCCTAGTTAACAGAATTCTTAAAACACTTTTGTTTTTTAATTATTATTTTAGAGCTCTATTGTAAAAAAAAAAATTATTAACCAAAGTCTTTTGTGGGATGAATAAGAAAATATGATTTTAATTAGTTCTTCTACCTTAATTACGTTGTATATCATAAATTGAACCATACCATAC
>NW_017098841.1:0-14778 GCF_001412225.1 Nicrophorus vespilloides
CTCGATAACTATAATAGATAGAATGAATCCAATATATGCATATGAAAACTGAATGTTTAGGGAATCCAGCAAGTATAGATACATTCCTGTGCTCTTATCCATATTGCTGTAATATTGGGAGGCGTAGTAACTTCAAGTTTGGAAACCACTGTTGCAGACAGCTGTGTCCGATGATGCGTGTTCAAAGAAATGTACAATTGAAATTCATATTGTACACTACACTTCTTCCGTTTGTCGCTGCATAGACTACAATACTGAATCTTACGGTTCTTCCGAGCACAAGCGGAAGTAGATGAATCACGTATGTGATGAATGTCCGCTTTCTTACTCCTTCATTATTTTCTAATTATCGCAATTCGAAATTAATTCATTCATTCATTCAAATCACTGACCTGAAGACGAAAGTGTGCTCCTCCTGCCGTCCAGCGTCATCATCCTCGACAACAACCAGCGTCAATTTCTTCTTTTTGAAGTTTAATTTTCCGATCTTCGGCCACGAGAAAAGTCCAATCTTCTGCCCGTTCTCGAACACCAGAATTCCCGTTGGTGTAAGACCCAATCTGTACTCCATGCCGTCTTTCGCCTGAAAAACACGTACATTACAAGAGCGTCGTGCGTTTTCCTTCCTTCCTTCGAGTTTATTTACAAGCACTATGTGCATATCGACACCGTACATCTCCATCCTCTTGATTTTGTTCAAGAAACCGAACTCTGCTTGAACGGGCGTCAAACCCCGCAACGTCTTGAACTCCTCCAAGATCTCGATTTCCATCTCTTCAGATTGATTGGGAACAAAACGAAATTCGGACACCGCAGCTGCTGTATGATGAGACTCATCATAATCTCCCCATTCCGCTACAAAATAAGATTATTTACATATAAAACCTCAGTCGAATCAACTCATAGTTAACAACTTACACTGCAAGGCAAGCGCTGCTAATTCTATATTGGTCTGATGAGGACAGTCCACGCGACCGTCGAGAATATCGTGCTTCAGTTGCAAGAAAAACTGATATCTCGTCAATTCCTCTCTCAAATTGTTTGGATCCGATAGGTAAAACTTGACTTTCAGCCTTAAGGTGTAAGGTGGACCGACTACGAAAAGGAATTAAAACGCTATTCTTAAACTGCGAAGATCTTAACTCACTTTTGATTTGCTTCTTGATGGATTTCGTCGGATCTAACCAATGCTTCACGTGATTAACGTCGGTGTACTGCAAACCAAAGTAGTCTTTCTCTATCAGGTCCAAGGAATAAAATACTTGCTCATACAAATCCCTGGCCTCTGCTTTTTTCTGCAAATTTAAACACCAGCAAAATAAGTCTGCACAAATCTAAACTTAATTTCTACTTCCTAATTGCAAAATCCAATTTTGCTGCAAATATGGACTATATTCATTGTAATTGTGATTAATTTAAAACTCTCTTTCTTTTATAGCTCTAATTCTAATGAAATATTAAAAATTTGTAAAGGATTGGAATCGAGTTCACATGGGATTTAAAAAGTGTGTCTTTCCCAAGGTATTTTCACCTATTGTTAGGAAAAGAAACTTATATAATAATTCCCATGAATTGCATTGCATTTGAATTGATGATGTAAATGTGAAAACATTTACAATGATTATGTGTTAATCATGATGCGAGTTTTCATTAAGATATTGGATTTAGTGTTGGTGATTGTAACCAGACACCCATGGAATTTGTTTTTTTCTGAGCACACCCACCCACATCAACAGATGATGGATGGATTTTATGCTTTGTTTTTTTTCTCTGTCTCTTGATCAGCAGATGAAAGATGCTTACAGAGAGTTCGACCGAGAGATCGGTGCCATCGAGTAAAACGACCCTGCACTGGACGAGATTCTTGTTCTGGACATGCTTGACCTTCTGGTGATGCTTGCTGCCAGTGTTTCCCTTCGGACCGTTATCTGCTGCACGAACCTTGCGACCGCTCAAGAACCGGAACATTTTTCACCAGGGTCGGCTTCAAGAATTGCGCGGCGCCATAGAAACAACCGCTTCTTCTCAATCAACTATTTATTATAAACACATCATTACATATTGCATAGACAAAGTAATTAGTAAATCGTTTTTTTTCGTTGCAAAAGTCTTCAATTTCGCTGATTCGGCTCAGTCCGGCCCTGTTTTCCGCACACCATTTAGCAACAAACAGAAGCAAACAATACTAAACAAATCAAATTCGAACACTTCGCACAAACAACCATGAGCAAACCCACTGCACGCACTGCACCACTGAAACCAACTGAAACCTTCCAGTTTGCTTCTCTTGTGCTCAGTAGTGTTGGTGTTGTTATCATGCGCTTGCGATGGCGCCACTTCTTTTACGGAGAAGAAGACAAAAAAAAACTTTCATTGTCAGATGTCGCTGTTTCTACCTGCACCATCATCATTTTTCTTCGAAATGGGACAGGTAGAAAGTGATAGATTTGAAATATACATCGTTGCAGCAGCAATCGAAAAGGAGGAGATGAAAAAAAGCTTACGTTTTATATTTATTTAGTAGAGAATATTATGATTTATACAATTATTTACTAAAGTTTCCGTATTTTTGCCAATCTTGCTAATAATGATTAATTATATAGGGAAGTTCGAAAACCTCTATCAAAATAATCAAATTTGCAAATCACATTTTCTTTGAATGTGAAAGTACCAGTGTTTCCACAAACGTGCTCATAAGTAGACGATTCACTCAGAAAATTCTCTATAGAAGTCCTCTTAAGGACAGCTTTGTTATCATAATCTTTTCAACACTTTTTTATTTACCTATCCAAGGCCTTCTTACACTGTGATAAGAGCTCGTGAAAACTTTATATAAATGTTGAATATTTTTTTCGTTGTCTGTATTTATTCACTGCTTTTCTATTCTGATTGATAATGATAATACCTTGGGTAAGACACACTTTTTAAATCCCATGTGAACTCAATTCTAATCCTTTACAAATTTTTAATATTTCATTAGAATTTAAAATTATAAAAGAAAAAGAGTTTTAAATTAATCACAATTACAATGAATATAGTCCATTGTTATGTATAACCGGTATTGTTTATATTATGTTAGCCCTTATTATTTTATACATGTTTATTTATGTAAGTCATTAAGACTTAGAACATATACCATTTAGGAAGATCCCATAACTAATCATTGTGTAACGACTGTTCTTAATCACCATGTTGTGAACAAACTCGAAGGTCCAATCTATAATGACCCTTTAATATGTACATCTGCCTAATGACTTACGAATTAGGGAAAGTACCTAGCTTTCCTATCTTTCCCTTCCAAATATTGTACTCCCACTATGTAAATTCCCTACTATAAAATAGGATGTTTATGTAATACAAAGTCAGTCTGGAAGAAAGTCTAAAAGTCAAAGAGTCTGAAGTCAGGCTGAGGGTAAGTCTTACCTAAGGGGCCGAATGGAGAAGTCAAGTCTAGGAGTTAATGTAACATTACTTGGAGAGTCCAGTGAAGAGCACTTGCTTCGTAAATCTAACTTAAGAGCAGAATGTAACTCTTAGTTAATAATACCTGAGATCAACTATTGTTTAGTTGACTTCTCAATAAAACTACGATGTATACAATAAAACTAAATTAAGAATATTGCATTTAATATTCATAAAACCCTCCAAGACTCCGCAACGACATAACTACGAGATAATCCACGGTGTCCAAGGATTTCTTAATCCCGGGACACGACACCATATTTGCAGCAAATTGGATTGTTTATTTTGCAATTAGGAAGTAGAAATCATTTGTGCAGACTTATTTTGCTGGTGTTTAAATTTGCAGAAAAAAGCAGAGGCCAGGGATTTGTATGAGCAAGTATTTTATTCCTTGGACCTGATAGAGAAAGACTACTTTGGTTTGCAGTACACCGACGTTAATCACGTGAAGCATTGGTTGATCCGACGAAATCCATCAAGAAGCAAATCAAAAGTGAGTTAAGATTTTCGCAGTTTAAGAATCGCGTTTTAATTCCTGTTCGTAGTCGGTCCACCTTACACCTTAAGGCTGAAAGTCAAGTTTTACCTATCGGATCCAAACAATTTGAGAGAGGAATTGACTAGATACCAGTTTTTCTTGCAACTGAAGCATGATATTCTCGACGGTCGCGTAGACTGTCCTCATCAGAGCAATATAGAATTAGCAGTTCTTGCCTTGCAGTGTAAGTTGTTAACTATAAGTTTTATGCTTAATATGATATTGACACTGTAAGTTGTACAACTCCACTCTATTATAGAGGGGTGGACTCAGAATAGAACACCTCCTACCGGGAGGAGGAGCCATTATACATTTAGCCACGCCCTAACAACGCTTATTGCCAATAACAAGCATATGTTATTTTAGATGTGTATTATTCTTTTCTTAGCTTTAACTTAGTTTTTATTTATGCAAAAAGTAATACAAAGAAGTTGCTTATGAACTAATAGAGAGAATATGTCGTGTCCCGGGATTCAAATGACTCTGGACACTGTGAAATATTCCTTAATTGTGTAGTTGTGAAGTCCTATAGGAGTTTTTAAGGAATGCTATAAGATTCACTATAAGATTATTAATAACTTCTATGTCTAGATTCCAATTGCTATGTTTGTTACTAGGGTTTTTATGAGTCTAACTTGGACTAGCTAAGACTGGGACTGTCCATGACTTGGACTCTTTAGGGTTCGTGGGCAGTTCTGGGAAGAAGGAACATGGGTTTAGGAAGGTGGTTCTGTCTGGGTCATCATCAAGAATTGCAATTTTGTCAATAATGAGCTTCCATCTGGAAATTCCTCTATAATTAACTGGGTCCTGGGTCGACGTCGTTTGCCAGTCACATATCGGTAGGATTATAACAGTCTACAACATTAAGAAATTGGTGTGTATCAGGTCGTGATCTCTGCAAAACCAGTAACTCGAAGAAATGATATCTTAGTTGGCCGATGTCCCCGATCACTTGATTCCTTTTAACAGTAGCGAATGCAGCCGATTGCAATAGGAAATAAGATGATTTTCGAATCGGTTAGCTTCGATTTGTAAAGTTAAATGTTTGCATAGTACAAAGGTTAAACATTGCGCGCGCGAAATTCCTCGTCAAAAAAAAATAAATAAAGTACGGTGCTGTACGAAACTGGGGTTTGTTGATAATCAGTTTCCAAAGAGATTCCCACTCTCAATGAGGTGAATATTTATAAAGAAATAGTGAATAAATGAAAGCTGTAAAAAAACTAAAGTAAATAGAAATAGGATTGTAAGAAGTCTTTGACGGAATTGACGTATTATTTGGAAAGGTGTATGGGATGTGAAAAGGTTAAGATTGTCGCGCGCGAATTTATTTGTTAGAATATTGGAGCGGTGATGGAACCTCGCAGCATTTTGAAGTTGGACGATAACGTGATCAACCGGATCGCGGCCGGAGAAATCCTCCAGAGGCCGGGAAACGCGTTGAAGGAAATGCTGGAAAACAGGTTCGTATGCAACCCGTAAATCATCTTTTAAATAACATCTGATTTCCGTTTTCAGCATTGACGCCAAAGCGACTAGGATCCAAATAACAGTGGTTAACGGTGGCATAAAGTTACTGCAGGTATAATTTGCAATTATTTAATGATTCATCTCAATAAATAAAAATTAGATACAGGATAATGGATGTGGCATTAGGAAGGAAGACTTTCCAATACTCTGTGAAAGATTCACCACCTCGAAATTACGCACCTACGATGATCTCTCCACCATGTCAACTTTTGGGTTTCGGGGTGAAGCTCTGGCCAGCATCAGCCATGTGGCCCATCTGACAATAACATCGAAAACATCAACAGAGCAGTGCGCTTACAAAGCAGCTTACTTGGATGGAGTACTTGTAGGTGATATCAAACCGATCGCTGGTAATCAAGGAACTCTAATCTCAGTAGAAGATATCTTCTATAATATGCCGTTGCGAAAGAACACCTTGAATAGTCCGCAGGCCGAGTACACGATAATCTCAGATTTGATTGGGAAATATTCTATAAACAATCCACAAGTTGGATTCAGTTTGAAGAAGCACGGCGAAAACAACAATATTGTGACGCAACCGAACTCGACATCAATCGACAATATAAGGATTCATTATGGAAACACAGTTGCCAAGTAGTTATTAATATCATCATTATTCTATGATCAATTAACTATTTTGTTCAAGGGAATTACTCGAATTCGAGATGGAAAATAGATCATTCAAGTTCAGTATAAAAGGACACATATCGAACGTGAATTATTCGGTGAAGAATATGGAATTCATTATTTTCATTAACGATCGTCTGGTGATGGTGCCCAATCTGAGGAAAAGCATCGACGACGTTTACAGCATGTATCTGCCTAAAAGTATGCATCCATTTCTGTATTTGAGCATGCAGGTGGAACCGAGGAATGTGGATGTTAACGTCCATCCGACGAAGCACGAGGTTCATCTACTGGACGAAGAGAAA
This sequence comes from Nicrophorus vespilloides, assembly GCF_001412225.1. Lineage (NCBI taxonomy): Eukaryota > Metazoa > Arthropoda > Insecta > Coleoptera > Silphidae > Nicrophorus > Nicrophorus vespilloides. The sequence continues at coordinate 6,466 of NW_017098841.1, forward strand.
ATTGTTGAGATCGTTACGGAGGCGATCAGTGCCAAGCTTTTGGGATCGAATAATTCGCGCGTATTTTACGCACAGGTAAATTGATAATTTCGTATAAAGTTTTGTTTATTTTCTTTTGTAACGACAAGACTTTGCTGCCGGGTGCCTCAGTCGTCGAGAATAGTAACGGAAACAGTTCGATTAATAATACAACGGCGCACGATAAGACCATGGTACGCACGGATCATAAAGAACAAAAATTGGAAGCATTCTTCGGACCATCGACGAGCACTTCCGTTAATACGGCCAATCAGAGCGTCGCTGCAGCTGATAGTAACCAACCAGTGATGAGACAAGTGGCCCAGTATCGAGGGGAAGGTTTCATGAACTTGGTGTCGGCGCCGGGTCCAACCAGAAAGCTAGACGAAAACAGCCTGAGCAGTTTCAACAAGAGACTGTGCGTTCCTTAAAATAATCGTTCCTCATAATTAATCATGTACTTTTTTAGAATCCCGGACAATTTAATGAGCATAATCTTGCTGCAGACGGAGCTGGAGAATGTATGCGACGACGTTCTGCGCGAAGTCTTCGCTAATCATTTCTTCGTGGGCTGCATAAGTCCAAAACTGAGTCTGTTCCAGCACGGCAACAAACTGTTCCTGTGCAACACCGAGATGGTTATGCAGGAGCTGTGCTTCGAGTTCCTCATTTTTCACTTCCACAATTTCGACGTGTACAGGTTCGAAACGCCGCTCTCCATTTACGAATTGGCGATGATCGCACTGGATCTACCTGAAACGGGTTGGCACGAGATCGACGGTGAAAAAGCTGTGCTCGCTGAATCCGCTGTCTCGATATTGCAATCCAAAGCTAAAGTGTTGAGCGAATTCTTCGCGATGGAAATCGACGATTGCGGGAACCTGCTCACGATACCCATATTGATAGGTAATTAACGAAGAGATCTTGTCTTTCTTCTAACGTTTTTCCTCCAATTCGCAGATAAGTATCTGCCTAATCTATCCGGTCTGCCGATGCTGATACTGCGAATTGCGGCCGAAGTGGAATGGGACAAGGAGGAGGAATGCTTCGGAAACTTCGCTCGTGAGATGAGCAGGTTTTATGGGAAGATGTACCCGGACGAGAACTGGGAACACGTCCACACGCACATCCTTTATCCCGCCATCAAAGATTACTTCTGCCCATCGAATAAGTTCAGAGGTAACGGTTCCATTGTACAATTAGCCTGTCTTCCCTCGCTCTACAAAGTCTTCGAACGATGTTAAAAAAAAGAAAGTAAGCATTTTTGTTTCTAAGATCTTTATTCATTCTTTTTAACATTTTCATTTTGTATCAAATAAAATATTTATATAAAAAAAAATTAATGATTAAGTATATATATATGTAAATATATATCAAAAGGAGGAAAAAAACTTGATAAACATTCGCTTATTATATTATTTCAGTTATATGCAAATTCGATTAAATTTCGCAAGAATTCCTTTATATTTACAACAATTTCACTGTGCTTTGCAAATAGTTAACTTTTTTTTGTTCGATTGGTTCTCGAGTCACGAAACGAAATTGCAATAAAGCAAAGTATCAAATTTAAAACCTAACTAAAATTTTTGAAACAGTTCTAATTAGTCGCGTTCCTCGGCATAATTGATGGAAATTAGAAAATCATAACGAAGAACTACCTGTATACATACATATGTGCATATTCGGAGATTCGTATTGATATTGACTAGGATTTTCTTCAACAAATTGCATCTCTCTAGCAAATTTTTCGAATATCTTTCCTCGTCCAAATAATTACTACCACCTACACCAATACAATGAAATTGATTGTGTTAAATGTACATGTTTTATTTTATACGTCAGTCGTTTAAGTAAAATAATGTTTATACAGTAGGCCTCTCCCCATTTTTGCTAGGCGTTGCGTGTTTCTTCCAAATTTTTGAAAAAAAAAATTTGTAGACAAATTGCAGGTATATAAATATTTAAAAAAAAAAAGTAGATGTCTCGGTACTTGCAAGTAGTGACTTGTCGATTATCGAGTAATTGCATTAATAAAGGAATCGCGTATTTAGGAGGAGATTTTAGATATTTAAATGCGCGGAAGTATTAATTGTGAGAGGGCGGAGGAGCAGGATTTCCCATCACCAAAAATAAACCAAACAAAAAAAATTGAGTATTGCATTGAATCATTTTCCTAGTGAACACAAGAGGCAGAAACCTGCAGGCCGTTAAAAATATTCGTTATCGCTACTGTTGCCCTCGTCGTTGCACGTCTCCGCCACGTGATTGGTGCTTCTACCGTAATCAAAACCATCAGCTGTCTGCGGTGGATTTGAGTTTGGTACTGCAAACAGAAAGTAAAACACAGTAATTTTCTCGACTAAGGCTTTTCTTGTTTGTTTGTTTGATTGATTTTGTTAGGGGTTCATTTAGGATAACGAACATTTATTCTCGTCGCTTCTGCGCCCTCTGCGTTTCCCTTTACCACCAGAATCCCTCTTCGAAATCTCCTCTTCTTCTTCTTCCTCCCATATTCTAGAATCGCTGCAATCCTCCTCGGATCCGCTGCAATCGCCGATATTCTCAGCTGCCTTCGTCATCGGAACGTCTTCGTTAAAGTTCACCGTAAAGTATTCACACTTCTTCGCCTCCCGACTCTCACCGGCAGCATTTTGCGATACTTAACAGAATATACATATTATTGGTATCAAACACAATCCTTCAGTCTATTAAAAAGTAACGTAACAAGATCAGAATTCCAATATTAAATATATCGAACTGTGATCGTCAAGTCACTATATTATTTATAAATTGAATTTGTACCTTCATCGTTCGATACAATTCTAATTTCCTCCAGAGAACAATCTCTAAAAACCGGCGATTCTTGACTATCAATTGCACTATCATTATCCACTGTAGATTCTGTTTCAATTTCCAACTGAGAATTCGTTTCTTCTCTATTTTCATTTATATCCAGATTCGAAAAACTCTCAACGACTTCTTCCAATTTCACTTCATCACGCTGTATCTCCTCTCCTTCGTTCGTTATTTCCTCTTCACTTTTAATACTATCCAATTCGAGATCATTTTCTACATCCAATGCAATATCACTTATGCATTCATCAGTATCTTCTTTACTATTATCCGGATTCATTTCTTCTCCAACGAGCGTTGTTTCTTCTCTAACAGCGGATTCCTCTTCGAGGAAATGTTTTATGTTTTCATCGTCCGCTAGAACAGTAGTTGAAGATGTGTTATCATTTGATGCAGTTTCGCATTTGCTCTCCACATTTTCTATTTCAATTGGTGCAATGACAATACTTTCAGTCTTTATAGGAGATTTATCTTGATCGTGCGTTAACAAACCCAACTTCTTCATCAAGTAAAATCGACGACGAGAAGATTCTGAATCATCCTTAGATGTGTACCCATCAAAATCACCGTCTTCTTCGCATGGAAGCAATTAGATTTATGAAAAATGATTCGATCAAAGACGTATATGATTATATAATTTACCTTGAATGTGAACATTCGGCAACTGTGGTTTTTGCGTTATACTTTCCGAGCTCTTTTCCATCGCACCTTTCAGCTTGTTCTGCATTGCCTGTTGATGCAAGTAAATGCTGTTTATATCTTCGTATGTGACGTCGTATATTTTCGTCAGGGCTTCCATTTTCTTAGCGACGTTCTTGTAACCGGTTATCAATTTGTTGACGGCTGTCTTTTCGATGCTGTCGCGTTCGCCTTTTGGAGCCAAGGCAATTTCCGAAAAAGATCTGTGCAAACCTAAACCGTAGTTAGGCTGTCGCCGTGGTCTTTCGTGAACAGAGTTATCGTAGTTTTCGATGAGGACAAGGTTTCCGCCCGTCGAGTATTTCCTCCTGTGCGCCAGACAAGGTGCACTGACGTTTTGGCTCGGCCTCAAACGGCTGCGCGATTTGCGGGACGCGACGTTCGGATCTCGGAAAATAACGTCGAGCAATTCCCGAGGATCTCGCATTATAGACATTTTCGTCTGCATCTGCGCGTTTTGTGTGCGTTTTTCAGGGATGGAAACTATAGGAATAGATTGAGGGTTGAAGGTTGTAGGTTGTTCGGGTTTCCTAATAGATATAGGGATATGTTAAATTACCTTTGATGATGGAATGGTTAGGTTGGTTGGCCAAAATGATGGCTAGGCATTTGGCCACGCACGCGTTCGGAGCGCAACACAGGGCCGGAGTCAAACCCTCGGAGTCCACGGCCAGCACAGACGATCCCTTCACGATCAGCTCGTTTGTAACTGGAATTAAACCGTTGCGAGCAGCAAGATGAAGCGGAGTCTTCAGATCCTTATTCGTCATGTTCACAATCTCCACATCGGATATGTGATTCAGAAGGAGGAACGCTGCATCGCAGTGATGTTTCAAACATGCCGAATGCAACGCCGTATTTCCATTACTGTCGCATTGCTTAAAATCAGGATTATAAGTAATCAAAAGTTCTGAAAGAAAAATATAAATTATCTTCACAAACAAACGAAATTACTTATACATTACCAATTACTTCGCTTTGACCGTATTGAGAGGCGGCAATCAATGGAGTACGTCCATTTTCGTCTTTCTCGTCGATTTCAGCTCCTTGTTCCAGCAAATATCTAGCACAATCGGAATGCCCGTTCAGCGCAGCAATATGCAACGGAGTCCTTTGCCTTGCGTCCTTCAGATTAACAATATCCTTTCCGAATTTCTTATACAAAATCTCCAAGCAACGCTCGGACCCGGCAAAAGTTGCGCAATGTGCTGGCGAAAAGATGTTTCCATCCACGGATTTGAAAACGCCGCGCTGCAGTAAATACTCCACGCAACTGGCATTCCCTGAAAAAAAAAAACAAACAAATCAGTGAAATGCAATATATTGATAAGATGTTTATAAACGTACCGTAATAGCAGGCCCAGTGCAAAGCGCTGAATTTGTGATTGTCAAAAAGTGCAGCCTCGTGTGGTTGAATGTGATAAAGAATTGTCTGAAGGCACGAGAAATTTCCACAAGCTGCCGCCAAATGTACGACCGTTTTACCGTTGATGTCTGGGGTTAAAATCGTTGCCCCGTTGGTGATCAATAATTGCGCAACGGAATTCTGATTGGTTACGATCTAATAAGAAATAACATTTAATTTGATATTAAATTAACTAACATGAAAACTTACCGCTCGGAATAGAGATGAATGTTTATCCGAATCTACGATATTTGGATCCGATTTGGACTTCAGTAAAGTTAAGACACAATCTGTGTAGGAACTGGAAACCGCTAACATTAAGGCCGTTCTGTTGAAACTGAAAATAATAGAATTATAACATTATTAGAATCCAGTAGAATAATTTCTGTCTATTGGATCTAGTATACTCACATGTCCGGTTTATCTATAATGGATGAATCCTCGGTGTTATCCACGAGGAGAGCAAGGCAGTGATTGTGACCATTTTTGGCAGCGTAATGGACGGGACTCATACCATAAACATCTTCGCAAATTGCAACCTTGGCGCCGTATCTTAATAACATTTGGACGCATTCCGCGTTTCCTTCACGAGCAGCAATCAATAGAGGCGTACAGCCAGTAGCGTTTTTTATATTCGTGTCGGGAAAGTAGGACATGATGGAACTCATGATATTGGAATCCCTTCTACGAGCCTGAACAACAATTAAAGTATACATTAAAATTTTATAAAATACAATCTGAACACAATACTTACAGCGAAATGTAACAGGGTGTTTGGTGGCATGTCTGGACCATGGAATTGATACATTTTGCCTAGTGCTTCGAGAAGATTGTGCAAAGCATGCTCGTTGCAACCGTTAACAGCGTAATGAACAGCCGTAAAACCTCTATTATCCCTCAATTTCGGATCAGATTTGTGCTGCAGCAAGTATTGAACGCATCTACCCTCCAAATCGTAGGCAGCAGCAAGATGTAAAGCGGTACATCCTTCAGAATCGTGTACATTAACAGGAGCTCCAATTCCGACTAACGTAAAGACACAATTATAATGACCCCTGGCGGCTGCGTTGTGCAAAGCTGTGCGTCCAAAACTATCTTGCAACTTGAAATTCGCACCTTCGCTGACCAACAAATCCAGGCACTCTACCGAACTAGTGAAATGAGATATAAATGAAAGTGATTACGTTTTCAAGTATAATGTGGATGTATTTACCCATTATAAGCAGCGTAATGCGTGGGTGTTTTCCCGGTGTTATCTTGCGTGTTCAAGTCCACCTTGGCTTGGATAAACTTGCGAGCCACCTCGACAAATCCCGAAAGGCAACATAGATGCAACGGCGTTCGTCCCTCGTACCTAGATGTTATTAATTTCAATCAATATATCGATGTTAAAGGAATTTTTAAAGAAACTTACCCACGTTTATTGGGATCTGCTCCGTAATCCAATAGAGTTGCGGTGAGAATATCGTGACCATTTTGAGCAGCAATGTGAAGCGCCGTATTACCGTTCTTATCCTCCACGTCGATCACAGCACCATGGTCGATCAAGGTTTTGCTTCTCGTGAATCTACCATGGATCGCAGTCATGTGCAGAGGCGTTCGACCGTCGAGGCTCTGCTTGTTCACGTCTACATGATTCTCGAGCAGAAAGCTCATGCACGCTATTCCATCGGTGCTAGCGGCCGCAATGTGCAGAGGTGTTTGCCCTCGATAGTTCACAGCTTCCAAATTTGCATTCGCCGTAAGGAGAACATCGCAAACAGAGATATGCCCGTTCAGACAGGCTATGTGCAGCGGGGTGTTACCAAACACGTTCGCTGAATCTACATTAGCGCCCGAGTTTATCAGCAGGTGGCAAGCATATACCATACCTAAGAATTAAACGGCATCAGTTAAATTCGCATCTAACAAGAATTAACTTACCGCTAGCAGCAGCTACATGCAACGGGGTGTACTGATTCCTATCGTAAACGTTTATATCAGCTCCGTTTTTGATCAAAAGCTCCATCGTGCCCACATGTCCTAAATGCGCTGCCCAATGAATAGGCATGCAGTCCTTTTTATCACAAGCATTCACTATACACCCTTTCGAGATCAACAGCTCCACTACATCATTGTGACCATTGAGTGCTGCATGATGCAGCGCAGTTCTTCCTGATCTATCCGTGACATTGATGCTACTAATGCACCCGAGCAGATGAGATACACACTCAACAGCGTTATTTGCAGCAGCTATATGCAGAGGCGTCTGCCATTGCCTGTCCCTAGCCGATGTGTCAGCATCATGTTTCAGTAACAAAGAAACAGTATCCTAAAATCATTTGCAAAAATTACAATTTCATAATGATTTTTCTTCAATCCTCACATCAGCACTGACTCCGCACGCTCTATGCAGAGGGGTCAACCACCGGCTATCTTTAGTGTTGACCCTGGCTCCTTGTTCCAATAATAATTCAGCCAATTCAGTGTCACCTTTGTATGCAGCCGCATGCAGAGGACTCCTCTTTTCAGCATCTAAATATAAATCAGGATCAAGTCAAGTTGAAGATCAAAACAATTGAATAAATACCCTGGTAATTGACGTCCACCTTTCCATCCAGCAGATTCTTCACATCATCAATTTCCCCTGAGAAGATTGCTTGGATCAGGGGAGGCTGCAATTGAAAACAACCCAATTAAATATTAACAATAACAATGGGGGTGGCTCTTCTTTCTCTTCCGAGATGACATTTAACCTAAAATTAATCGCGAAGATTATTATCATTATTATTATTACCTGCTCTTCCAATTTTAACATAACCATTTTTCACTTTGTTGGAGAACTGCGATGAGAGGAGGCATCTAAAGTGGTGCTGGCGACGACTGCAACAACGAACCTCGGATTCGGAACGAAACCAAAATCACATTTTACCCCTAACGTGAAAATAAATCAAAACGCCAAATTGGAAACGTAAACAAAATTTCGGCCGTGCTGAAAAAACAAAATCAACAATCGAAAACATTCGGCCAAAAAAAAAGGAGATTCCGTTGACAGGTGGCTGCATGTCAAATGTTCACTTGGAACCGACTTCATTCGTATTAAAAGAAAGTAGTTCAAATTTAGTTTCACATATTTCTATTACTAATTAGAATTTAGCATTATTTATTACGAAAAGTTTCATTTATTTATTTAAATTATCAACAAAAATAATCCATATATATATATATATAAAAATCCCGACTATACCAAAATCTCGAATATATCTACAATAACATTTTTAAAATTAAACAAATGCTCGAAAAAGCAGTGTTTTCACATTTCATCGATTTTCTCGACAACTGTAATACATAGAATGAAT
>NW_017098842.1:0-2376 GCF_001412225.1 Nicrophorus vespilloides
CACATATAGGTAGTGCCATACATAGAAATAAATTTACCAGCCAATTGCTTTAAATTTGGAAACTCTTTTGCGTCCAAAAATTTGTAAAAATCGATCAAGTTTCCTTCCTTGTATTTGTTCTATTGTGTGCTTGAAGATCAATTATTTCCATTTGAAACTGACTTGAAACGTCGCCAACGTTGCAGTCATATGGATTTTGAAACAGCCTTTTTTTCTATGAATTTATGTCAAGATCAGAAAAACGCTTTTGAAATTCTAGTTTTAAATCCGCGAGCAAATATGGTGGGAAATCTTTCGTCAGTTTCTGTACTAAATTTTTCACAGCACGTGAAATGGGAAAAATTACATTCATTCATATGACTTTCGAGCTTGCCTGAATGCTATTATTGAATAAATCACAAATTAAGTTGTTTTTACCTTGGAGCTTTAAATTCAAGTTATTTACGTGTGTCACGACATCTGCAAAAATTGCCAACTTCCAGAGCCACTCTGCATCCGATAAAAGCGGTTCAGGGTGATTCTTTTCCGCAAGAAAAATTTTAATTTCCTTTCTGAGCTTGAAGAACTGCAATAACACTTTTCCACAGCTAAGCCATCGAACTCCTGTATAATACGACAAGTCAACAGACTCAGATTCAATCTCTTCGAGGAAAGATCGAAATTGGCGATGATTGAGTGCATGTGATCTAATAAAGTTTATATTTTACGAAATTTTTCAAAATACTTGGCGGGCCGGATAAAATCGCCTGCCGGGCCGGGATTGGCCCGCGGGCCGCAGTTTGGACACCTCTGCCCTAAAGGCTACCATCGCCCCCGACAGACAACGTGCTCCAGGATGTCATCTGATACGTGACAGTGGCCCTTCTGAACATCTTCCCCGAAGCTCGAGCCCGCATCAGCACTTATCTACCTCCAGCAGTACTACACATTCTTGATTTAAGAATGCATCTTATCCACTCGAACCAACAAATCAGCGTGTCCTTTGACATGGTGCTCCTTCAGCCACCCTCATCGAAATTGAAGACGATGGCCAATACACCTAGAGCATAATCTACTCTCAAAACTCATCTTCATCTTTTCAACTTGTTTTCTTCCTTCCAGCAAGCCCTTTTTTTAATTTCATAACGTTTCATATACCTTTTTTTCTCCTCTGTACTGTTTTACATTTAAATAAAGTTTATTTTTCATTCATTCAACTAAATAAAAGAAAAACATTAATTTTTATTTCATGATCAGATTATTAAACCATTTGTCTCTCAATATAATGTAAATAAATTATCGTTAGTGTCTACGAGTATCAGTTGGAATGAAAGTGTTAAAAAAAAGTAATGAAAATTATAATTTAACATTTCACGTTCTCAACTGATATTTAGACTACGTCACAGATCGCAATAACAACAATAACTAAATATAGTGATATTAAATATTCATAGTTGATACTTAAGAAGTAAATAGTTGGTACACCTGATTGTAGAAGTGACCGTTGTTTTATGATAGGCAATAAATGAAAATAAGTGAGCTTTCTCAGTACAAAAAGTACAAAATCAATATACAATAATATTTTCCTGGAACCGTAATAAAAGTCTTTACATACTTTTCGACTGTCATATATTGCAGGTACTCCAAATCTCCTGCATTATCCAAATAAATACAGGAGCAACTGGCTTTGCTGATCAGTTCTATCCAGACATTGAAACAGTTCACATCTCCAGCATTATCCAAATATATACAGGAGAAACTCTGACTTTGCTGATCAGTTCTATCCAGAAATTGAAACAGTTCACATCTCCAGCATTATCCAAATATATACAGGAGCAATTCTGGCTTTACTGATCAGTTCTATCCAGACATTGAAACAGTTCACATCTCCTGCATTATCAAAATATATAGAGGAGCAATTCTGACTTTGCTGATCAGTTCTATCCAGACATTGAAACAGCTCACATCTCATAACTGCAGTTACATATTTCAATCCTTGATTTATTTGAATATAAGCAAGTTGCGACGATCATCAGTTCAGTGCTACATAGATATTATACTTAGTGAGTTTAATTTGAAAGTTTTGAGCAGAAGCAACAATATGGAATACGAAGAAGGTATGCTTACTTTGGACGAGTGCGACAAGAAAGCAATCCGTAAGGTATCACTAAATAAATTCTATAAGAAAAGTACGACTTTGGGAAGAGGTTACTTCGGAATCGTACGAAAAATTGTCCACAAGAAGACTGGACTGTCGTACGCAGCAAAGTACATTAAAAAGAACAAATCGGAAGAGAATTGGTTAGAGGCGATCCACCACGAAATAGCGGTTTTGAAAAGATGTCAATCGAAAAATATTGTTCAGTTGCATGAAGTTTTTGAGACCAGTAGCCACAT
>NW_017098843.1:0-11444 GCF_001412225.1 Nicrophorus vespilloides
GTGGAACGTCGTGATTGGTGCAATTCAAATCGCAAACGCAATTACATATTCCTATCAATATTGATAATACACTCATATTTGTGATATTAACAAATACGGTACGTGTTATTTATTTTGTTTTGCACCTAAAAAAGATTAATTTACAAAATAAATTTATTGTATATACCTTGTTATAAACATCTTCATTTTTTATTAAGACTCAAAAGCAAATAATTACATTATAAAATATGAAAAAATAAAAGCACAGTATAAAAACAATATTCTAGGAAAAAGTCACAGTAATTGTTTTCAATTATTCAATTGATAAAACAATAAAACTTATTAAATAAAATAATAATTATAAAACATTCGATTACTTCGTTTTCTCTCTCTCTCTCTCTCTAACTTTCTTTAACAATGCGTATGTACATAGTTTGCACAGCACTCTCGGATATACGAAAATATAAAAAAAAACATCTATCGATATATAAAGAAATATAAACTATGGCCACTTAATTCTTTCTTTTTTTCTTTATGTCCTTACTTCATACTCGGAGACAATGCGAACATAATTTCGATATAGAGTCAACGTTAAATTTTAATCAATTCAAGTCCTTGCTATAAAAATCAAATAAAATTTTCGAAATTATGCTCGCATGCTCTGGTAAAGCAGAATTTTGGGCTATCTACTTGCATAGCAAAATAAGAATGCTAGAAGGAATTTAGTAGTGATGCGTGTTCCTCGTCGTTGCGATTACTTTGAGCGGTGTTTGTTTAGCTTCGGAAACCGGTGTCCTGCAAATTCGGCGTGGCGACTTCGGGTTTAAAGTCCTCTTGATTTGGGGTGCATTTCTGGGTGTTACACATTTTGGGGATGTCGTTGGTTCTGACCCACGGCGATTGCAGTCTCTCAATATTGTCCTATCCATATTATCTACAAATGCAATTATAATAGATGCAATTAGAGAATGTAGTTATATAAAATAGTAGTGGTATAAAACACGGTTCAAAGTCGTAATAAAATAGACTATTTACTGAGAAGCAACTTATTTACACATTACAAGGTACTTTAAAGATATTCTATTAAAATTATTAAACTTAACTGAAATGTGAAGAACAAATCTTATAATGTTCATTCGCTAATTAAGTTTACTTACATTCTTGAGGTGGTGGCGCCTTCACGCTGATACGTTGCATTCGAATTTGTGGACTTTTGTTGCAATTTCTCTTTCTAGGTGAAATAGCCTTCTTTCTGCGCTCCTCCATTTTTAACGACTGAATCCTGCTGTTCTTGTCAAGAACTCGTGGAGCCCCGATTTTGGTGCTACGTGTTTGAGATGATACGCAATTGGATTCTCCAGATTTGTTGCTACTACACTCTGAATCCACTAGGTTATCAAACAATTTCGCCTTGGCCAGCACCATCCCAGCGTTTTGACTGCGCAACTTCGCCAGCGACGCCCTACAGTTTTCAGTGACTCCAGGGTTAGACATAGGCGTAGCATTGAAAAATCCTTGCGCACTTTTCCAACTCACCGTAGAGGAGTTCGATGTCATCGAATTCGCCACTACGGACGGCGAATTGTTACCATGAAACGAATTCGAACGTGTCTTCGGAGGTTCTTCAGCCGTCGTAGGCTGCGGCAAACCCGTTTGAACGGTATTAGGTCTTCCCCTGCGGAGGGCAGACTTAGACGCGGAACTCGTCACGCACCAAGACTGATTTCTATTTAATCTTACCTGGTCGCGTTCCCGGGATCTGCGTCTCAAGCTTCCGATTTTTCTGGCACTCGGAGACCTGAATACTTTAGGTTCGTTCGATCGCCGAATCTTCAGTTCTCTGCTCAACCTCTTAGCGAGCTGATCTGTCGTAGGGCTAAGCGGCTCAGTTTGTACAAGGGTTTGCTCGTATGCCATCTCTACATCCTTTACTCCATCATCACAGGTTGCAGATGCTTCCGGCTCTGCGTTCTCCAGCTCTATGGAGATACGTCGTTCTATAGCTGAAACACGGTTTTTGATCTCCTCGTATTCGACTTTGGAAATGCGCACATAGTTTTCAGTTTCAGGTTCTTTATGCTTTGTAAGTTCTTCAGATAAATCGTTTATCCTATTATCTATCTGAGGATCTTTCTCTAAGATCTTAGGTTTTTGGTGAGTCAAAGAAGCGGCACACGAATTCCGTGTCTTCTTTCTTCTGAAAGCAGCCACAGAACTAACTGCAGACCAACGCCTTTGTATCGCCGTTTTAGATGAACCTTCTTCCACTTTCGCTTTGCTCTTCGACCAAAGTACCTTCTTTTCCTTTGTCTTCTCACATGTTTCTGGGGTAGGTTTTTTTATTGCACTGAAAACAATAAAGCCATGATCATTAATTATTTATGACGCAAAACTAATATTAGAAAGACGTTATAAAATATATCAAATCAAAAAAGTATATACACAGTAGTATTTCTAACAAGCAATAATAATACTATTATTAATACAAGCACTCAGCGTTCAATTTTCCGATTTCAGATTCATAACTTTAAAATTATTTTATTACGAGTATTGATATACTTACTCAGGATTTTTACTAACTGGAGTATATGGAGTATTTAATATAGCTTGCTGAGGTAAACTATTAATGATTTGTCGTCTGAAAAAGCCAAACCTGACAAATTATTTTAGTTTTGAATTTTACTTGTCTTACCGTTTCTTATTTGAAATTCCGGCTGATTCGATTTTACGTTTCTTCGCGGATCTAGTGATGCACGGAGTTAGCAACAAATCCGGTGGAAATTCTTGAACGACTTCCTCGGTTTTACTGCTGACAATTTTCTTTAAACCATTCAACATTCGCGTCAATGAACCACTTCGTCGCTTCTTTTTCTTTTTAACATTAGCTTCGTCATCGACGTTGAGTGAACTCATCGAACTCGTTATAGCTATCCTCTCTATTATACTCTCTGTAAGGACTCCAATATTAGCAGCGTTTTCTATAAGTAACTGCAAATCAATTCTAATTAAAACATTATTCTAATAATATGCTTAATATTATCTTTACTTTAAAAAGTTCACAGGTCTTTGTCAGTCTTTGTGTTGGATTATGAGGCAACTTCTCTTCAGCTGGTAATAAACTGGGCCCCATTACCACTGCCAAATTGTAAGCATCCATTTTATTAAATGGACTATATTCAGACACTCTGAATAAGAACTGCATAAAATAGGCTAAAGTGTTAAGGTGTTCCATTGGTATTAACAAACAGGATAATAGAACTGCTTCAATTTGATGTTCAGATAGAAGCATGCATCTCAAAAACAATTCATGGAAAGAAAATGGAATCAAGGGCTCTGGCAATTCACGAAAAAAAGTTTTAAGTACACTAGCAACATCAACTTCATGATGTTCTTCTCCTAAATAGCATCCAGCATCTAATGATAACTAAAAAGGAATATGAATATTGATAAACCTAAAATTATATTATAGGATAGTTCTTACTCTAATTTCATTTTGTCTAGATTTTGAGCCACCTTTCCGGAAAAGTCCCTCAGTGTCAATTTTTGTAATAATGAAACTGCACAAGTCATTAACAATCTTCGGCACTACAAGCTGTTGTCCACTGGGTAGAGTCACAGTTTCCATGGGCAGCAAATGCAGAGCAACCCTGAATACCTTCCTGGTTTTTGTTTCCTACAATTTATTTGTTCAATTTTTGCATAACATAATTTCTTTTTGCTGGTATAACCTGTACATATTGGCGGGCCTTCTTACTCCTATATTTTACACCAAACTGCTTCAAATCCTGTATAGCAATACTCCGAATCTCATCCTTTTTCAACACATCGTTAATATACATTTCTAACTAATTTCAGAATCACGTAAAAAAAAATAAACCTATGACATTTTTCTTCACACTCGCCGTATACTTGTTTGAAAACAAAATCACATGCACAATAAGCTATTCCATTGGTTCAAGCTTTTCCCGCCGCGCGAGATAAATTTAAAACATAACCGTCGTTTGTCGGTTGGTAGTTGAAACCGTTTCCGGAAAAGATAGCGAATTGTAATAATATTTACTTGTTGATTACATGAAACTACAACTGTTTTGTAAGATTTATTAACAAATAAATTAATAACTTGTATTTCTATGTTTCTCTTCGATTTAATAAAAACATAATGAAGACTTTTTAAAAGTAGATGAATAAAATACTATTATTTTTTTTCTTATTATTATTAAAGTTTTAATTACTTGTTATATTAGAATAAATCATATTTTTAAATTAAATTTTTAAAGTTAGCGCTTTTTAGTGATGCCAACATGAGCAAAATGAACGCATTGCGGGTGTAGTATAAGATTTCCATCAGTCTTTTTCGCCATTTTGTTAGCTTAAAATCTGTGAGTAGATCCAGTGTATATTTTATTTAGCTCCTGATTTTAAGTAAAATTTAAAATATTTTATGTTTGTTGGGGTAAAAGGATAGAGTGCATTGCATAAATATGATCAAGTGGGTTCTTATTCATCTATTAAATATGAAATTCCCAAAAAATAGAGATGACATTGATTAGATAATCATTTGCCAGAAAGGAGAAAAAAAATTGTAACTAATATTCAGTGTTAATTTGCGAAGGACCGGTAAAAAACCAGAAGTGGTTTTAGTGAGTTGTATAATATTTATATTTTTTTTTATAATATTGATTTTCAATCATTATGTAAGTCCCTTTTGTTATGCAATGCATTTGGTTTCCACCCAACTTATTGATTTCATTTGTACTCATTTCCATACATGTTGATGAATTGAAGTTTTTTTTTCCTCAGATCATGGCCGGCAGACTTCTAGCCCTTAGCGCTAGGTCCATCAAAGCCCGCCCAGTTCCATTGGGAGCTGCTGGCGCTCACAGTAATCCAGCTCTGGATGCCACCAGGGCTATGATTGGCAACCGAGAGATTGTTGGTTATGGCATGAATGGCCAACCACATTATTATGACCGTAGTGACATCCCATTGCCAGCCATCAGATGGAAGGAAGCAACTGCTGACATCAAGGTAATTCAAATAAATTCGAATTAGAACATGCAAATACAGTTTTTTTTTTCGATTATAGTGCCTTCGTGAAAAGGAAAAGGGCGATTGGCGTCAACTTTCCATGGAGGAAAAGAAGGCATTGTACAGAGCCTCCTTCAAGTTGACCTATTCTGAATTCAAAGCCCCAACTGGTGAATGGAAGCAAATTGTTGGCGCCTCTCTGATGTTGGTCTCTGTTGCACTCTGGTTCTATATGGCTGTCAGGGTTGTCAGTAAGTTTATTGTTAAGCAACTTGCATTATCCAGTGTTACATAATTTTTTTTGTTTGTTATTTTAGCCAGAGTACCTTTGCCTGATAGTTTCTCTGAAGAAAAACAACAGGCCCAATTGAGGCGTATCCTCGATTTGCACGTGAACCCGATCACCGGTCTCTCATCCCAATGGGATTACGAAAAGGATGACTGGAAGAAGTAAACGAGTTTAGCAAGCTATTTAATAAAGTACTGTTTGTTTGAGGGGTCACGTCTCGGGCGCTGTCGACAGCAACGCGCGATGCGCGATCGGGTAAATAATAAATAGTATATTTAATAGTAAATTTAAATGCCAAAATGGAATAAATTGCGAAATATAACAGAGTAATTTGTATTTTGTTTTCTTTTTGTGACCGTTTTGTTGGGGGTTCTGTAATTTAACATTCATGTACAGCAGCGCGATGTCTTAAATAAATGTAATTGTTTTAAATGTATTTTATTTATACAAAAGCTGTTCTTAATCATACCATTTCCCTGATATTATATAAACGAGTAGCGGTAATCGATGGGTTTTCCATCGATTGCGATGACTCCTAAAATTATTTGCGTTCACCTTTATTTCTAAAATTGTTTCTTCTTAAAATTAATGAGGCTAATGAAGGAAAAATAATATTTATTTCAGTATTACATCCCCAAGTAAATTTAAAATATTGCTCATATGGTAAATACGCTGATATTTGTACCTATATTTAGTTGATACAGTTGGTAACACTAGCGGTTTTAATAAGTACCACAAGCAGTAGCCATTTCTAAATATTTTACATGGAGCTCTTCTATCCGTGCTTTAGCTATTAGTTCGTATTGCAATTTACATGTGCTTCAAATTAGTGAGAACTCGATAGATAATTTAACATGGCATCCAAACGACAAATTCTTAGCCTTTACAAGTGCTTACTTAATGAATCCAAGAAGTTTCCTTCATATAATTTCAGGTTAACAAATCCTACTTTCTCTTAATATAAATTATTTATAATATTGTTGGTATTACATTTTTAGAAATTATGCTGTGCGAAAGATCAAAGATAGCTTTAAGGCAAACAGAAATTTATCAGATCCTAGTCAGATAATGGTCAAAATGCAAGAGGCTAAAACAAATCTTGAAATCATCAGACGACAGGTAACTTAAAATTGTTTACAATTTCTTGCAGATACTAAGAACAAATATTTTAGGTGATGATTGGGCAAATGTATTCAACTGACAAACTGGTAATTGAGAATGTTCATAGTATAAGAGTAAATTTATGAAGATCTCTGTAAAATTTAAGTATAAACCATACTTTATTTTGTATGTACTAGTTTTGATAGCCTCATATACATGATTAAGCACTGATTTTTCTTTTATTTTTATTTAATATATAATTATAAAATCAATTTATTTTTTGTACACTTTTTACACAATGAGTTCCTAAGCACTTGAAATCCTCAATTAATGCTGCAATGTTCAACTGTAGTTTCCCATCCTTGATTTGTCTTGCAGGCACATTCAATATCTGTAATCACAAATGAAAACCAAATATCAATAATAAATACATCAGATAACACAAATCAAAAACAACCTTAAAATCATTCTCTTCCAGAGACTTTTTCCTCCACAAAACTCCAATTTTGTAGCCTCCATAAGAATCGTAAAAGAATAATGCGAAATCGCCGTAATTTTTCTATAAAAAAAAGAAGATAAATTATTCGATCAACATAATATTTTTCTTTCTTACTAACCCTGAGTTCTTTTAAGTAAATCTGAATTGGATCGAAACCAACTACAGGAATTTTAGTGCGTGCATCATGTTTATATTCCTCGATCTTAATTACGTTTGTGGAAGTGCAGTCAATTTTTTGTAAATATTTCAATACGCATTTCGCGTCCAAGTGAATTATTAAATTGTACTCGGATATGTTTGGCACCAATACGCTCTAAAAAAAAATTAACGCTATTTAAAATCATGTTTCCAAAACTATTTATAACTTTGTTTACCTTGAATTTGAACGAGTCCTGGGAGATTATGCAATCTGTAAGATGCTTATAAGTAGCTTGGGCCAATAATTGCAACACCCTGATAATATCCTTATTCGGGGATTCCCTTGTAAAGATTGAGGTTCCTTCGTCGTAAGGCGTGATGATGTGCAGATCTCTGAAATCTGCGCGGTTGTTTTGGAAGTTACCGTCCATTTCGTATAATTGCTCATCTAGTTCAAAGAAATTAAATTATTAATATATAAGAAACAATTTTACGGCCGGTTGATTACTTGTTAAATTGTCGTTGAAATTGACGACGACAGGCTGCATGTTGAAATCAAATTCGGAGATGAATTTAAGAAACCTGATGAAGCCGACCTGCGGCAATGTTGGTACAGAAAATGGCTCCGGAGTTAAGTATAAGGAAGCGTTCAATAGATCTATAACCACGTCGGGAATGTGCGATTCGTCCAACATTTGTGCCCTGATCCATCTTTTTATCAGACACGTGCTTGGACCGAAGCTCGGAGATTCTTGATGAATCCTAAAGAAAATAACCAAATAGTTAATGTAATAATCAGAACATTGTTAAATAATAATTACCCATTAAGAGCGCCAATTATTTTTGGTAGTACTTTGAATTTGGACTCAACGTGCAAACTATCTCTGGAGTCTTTAAAGTAAACGACGCCGTCAGCGGAAACATTACGCATAAGGTAGCCTATTTCTTTAGGATGATGTAACCACAGTCTGAACACCAATCCTTCGTAAAATATATCAATGCAACATTCCTCTCGAACAGCAGACCTCACATGCTTCTCCTTCCAAAGAAGATCGGACATCTCAAAAAGGAACAACATTTTCATTGCTCTCATTGGCTCCAATTCCCTTGGCCATTTAGAGTGCATTCCCAACTCAATGACACATTCCACCGGCTCTATGTAATTCGGCAAATGCTTGGCATTTAAAAGATCTCCTAACAGCAGACTGTGCGATTCCTTAGTACTCTCGACATTGTATTTATTGAAAGTGGTATTTGTTGGAATAGGTGGATAGCACATTGTATAACTGGAAACAGAAGAAATCACAAATTTAATTATTTTTATAAATTTGTCATTAAGAAAATAAATACCTGTAAACATTTGAGAGGCCTTGAATCGCTGTAACCGGCAAAGGCAATGCCAGATCTCTAAGCATTTTACTCATGTCGTAATGTATGGCTTTTATCTTTAACGTCGCCTCTTCATTTGAACCACTGGGAAACGGTGCTACAATATTGTCGATCTTTAAAATTTTCTCCATTTCGTCCCCATTGAGCGTATATTTCAGTCCCATCTTTTCTTTGAGCACGTATTTGATAATCTTTTTAAAGATATGCCTTTTATCTTGAATGGTTTTTGCATCATCAAAATATACTGCTTCATAAATGGAAGTATCCTTAAATCTAAATCAATTAATGTTTTAATATCATAGCAAAATATTTTTGAATGTTTACTCACCTTCTTAACTCGGCCAACGGTCCCCAAAATTCTTTGAACTTAGCCGCATCAGCGTCAAACTGTTTGGGACCTTTGACGACAACGTCCAAGCACGTCTCCGGATTCAGATTAATTCCAAATACTAGTTTATCCATCGTGCTCTCTGCTAAGATTGGAACGATTTCCAACACCCTGTTCGATAATCCCATCTTCAGATTGTCCATCACCCGTTTCCTGATTAACATTTCGTAGAAACCAAAGTACTTAAATCGATTCGTTGTATCGCAACCATCGAACACAGATGAGAAATTGCTATCGTCTTTGATTTTTAGAAGGGCATCATACTGGATCGCAAATGTTATCTTGGATATGAACAAGGTGGTGAATGTGTTGAACCTGTTATTGTCCAAATTCTTCACCGCCAAAGCAGCCTCGTTTTTTACTTTGATGAAGACTTCAGAATCAAGGAATGCAGCGACATTCAGACATCCAGTCGCATCCACCAAAACGAAATGCGAAAACTCCTTGAAATTCGATAAATCCTCTAATTTAACGGTATTTGCAATACTTAGGAGATTTTGAGTAGAGCTCAAAAAGAACCAGAAGATTCTTATTACTTGGTAAGAGCTCATGTGTTTAGTAATTTTCTTCTTAAGAATTAAATACACTATCAGATACACCAACAAATCATCTGTGAAACCAGCATAGGTTTCATTCAGCTTTCTCTGCTTCAGCCATACCATCAAAAGTTTAATACCATCCTGTATATTCTGCAATCCTCGCAGATTCTCCTCAATTGTGGAATTATTCAATAATAAACCAGTGTCATGAGCAATTATCGAATTATGCAAATATGTACCTTCATTAGTGAAATCTTCGACTTTAACGTCTTCAAACATGTCGGTGAGAATATTTTTCTTAATGTTATTATTATGCGGAAGGAAGCGTTTAATTTTAAATGTATTCTCTTCAGGAACCACAAATAAATTAATGGTTATCTTTTCGGAATTGCTGGGCACAATCGTCAAAATTGGCATCCAATAATTACCAAAATAATTCTCGATTTTCACCTCTTTCACGATATCCAAACTCTTGATATGTTGCATAACATAAACCATATAATGATACTTCTTGATGGCATAATTATTATACAAGAAATCGCTCTTTGGTGAGAACGTTTCTTTAGGCATAGCCAAGCAAATACTAGGATTGTATTTCAACTCTTTACTCGAAATACAATTATATTTAGCCATACGTGTTACGCTAACCGGCTTATTAAATTTCATGGAAAGATCGTGAGGTTTCGAAAAAAGTTCATGATTCAAATCCTTTACTGTCTGATTGATAAACTTCTGCTGAGCGCTCAATTTCTTACCTTTAACATTCTTGAAATTAACCAATGGAATTGTGTCTAATTCGGTGATGGTTTTAAAAGATTCCTTGAATGTCTCAAACCACGAATCATATAACTTTTCGTATTTCGGTTTCACTTTAATTTCACCCAGAAGTTCGTCGATTTGCAGGCGAAATATATTGGAATTGAATAAGTTCTCAGTTTCACGCAACTGATTTAATTCATCTGCAGTGGGCTGCTTGTATAGAGCATAATTTGGTTTATTTTCCTTCTGCACTGGTTCTTGAGCTTCAGCCAAAACATTATCCTCACCAGATAACAATTTTTGTTTCTTCATTAACAGAAGCTTCTCCTTATAACTGCCTTTCCTTTTCTTCGGATTTATCTTGGGTGGTTCTACTTCACCCACATCTGATTTCTTTTCAGAATTTTCCTAAAATAAAAAAACAACAATGATAAAAACAATACAGTAACAAGAATCAACAACAAGAAAGACAATATATAAATTACAAGATTTGAAAATATAACCTAAACAACTAACATGATATTAACTAGTACATCACATAAAATAGATTATTTTAAACAAAAATGTATATAAACAAACAATATATATTGAAAGGTTTTATAAAAAGAACTTATATACCATTATTGTTATCTAAAATAAATTAAATTAAATGTAAATATATAAAGTTATTAAAGAAATGTTCTCAAAAGTAAAGTCAAGGATTTTCGTAAATTTTATATATTCAACTTACTTCCATATCGATATCCTTTATTTGTCCCATGGTTATTTAATTATTAACTGAACAAATATAAAATACATCGAATATTTATACACGGTCAACACTGCTCAAAAACACGTGGCTGTCATTTGTCAAAATAAAATTGAATTAAATGAACAAAATAATACCAGGTTCACCAACATAATGCACATACACTTTAACATACTGCAACCAAAGTTACATATTGAATGTGCATTATTAAACGTCTCAAGCCCGACATCCGAAAGACCGTCTATCGAAATCTCGACGTTTGAAATCCCGACAACAATAATCCCGACTGTATCAAAATCCCGACTATATCAAAATCTCGACAACCATAATCCCGACTGTATCAGTATCTCGGCAACCATAATCCCGCCTATATCAAAATCCCGACTGTATTAAAATCCCGACTATATCAAAATCCTGACTGTATCAAATTCCGACTATATCAAGATCTTGACAACCATAATCCCGACTGTATCAGTATCTCGACAACCATAATCCCGACAGTATCAGTATCTCGACAACCATAATCCCGACTATATCAAAATCCCGACTCTATCAAAATCCCAACTATATCAAAATCTCGACAACCA